>NC_045551.1:58116380-58196380 GCF_009769535.1 Thamnophis elegans | reverse complement strand
AAGGACAAATTTTGGCAAAAAAGACAATGAAGAAATCTGTCATGCCTCTCCCTCCAATAAACTGTCAGGGAAAAATCAAAATATATGTAACTGAATGTTTATGTCTTCTTTAGAAAGGTTATGGGATGATACGTTTATGGTTTCTATAGGGGGGGAAAAAACAAAGATGAGAGAAAGATACCTCCTCCCTCCCCTCCTTTCTTTCTCATCTATGCAAATATCATTAAAGTTAATAATATATTAATATTCATGCTGGAAAACTCAAATGAGTGCTTTTCCAGGGTTCGTGATTAATGTTAACAATATTTGGGGGGTGGGAACGAAGAATCAATAACATCTCCTTATTACAATAATGGGATGTCAGCAAACATTTCCATATCCTTGTTCTTTTTTTTTTTTTTAAGGAATCTTGAGTATTTGTTGTCTTGCGAGTGATATTTTGATCTCAGGATCTGCAAGGACAGGATTTGGCTCGCTTTGTTAAAAAAAATGTCCCTTTAAAAATAGGGAGTCATTTTCTCTGGCCTTTATTTTCAGACATGTTTCTTTTAATGAGCTCCTGAATACCATTAGATGTATTTAAATGCCCTTTTAATAAGAATGCATCGATAAATGCACACAGCCAGCACAACCTGAGCTCCAAGGCATGGAAGGACTTCCCAACACCTAGAGGTCAACCGTTGGTGAACCTCCAAAATTGAGGCTACATTGTTACTTTGAACATCAAAAGAAACTATTAAATTTACGGCTTGACTGTAATTACATCAACCTCACATAAGCAAATTTAAATTGTAAATCAAATCAAAATAGGCTTTTTAATTAAGTTTTGGAGTACATCACCAAATTCAGCCCTGGGTCCAGTTGCGACTGCTTCATTCAAACACCCTGAAATAAAATTTGACGCTAATATTGCTATTTAATTTTGTATTTCCAAAATGTTTCATCTCCACCTGGCTGTTTAAGGGAGGGTTACAGGACACAATCCTTCTGGCTTATTAATATGTTACATGGAAGACTAAACTCTCTATTTCAAAAATCAGTTTAACATGAAATAAGAAATATAAAAAGTTAGTATCTCTCTTTTCCAGGTGAAATGTTTTCTCTGTCTGGGTAACTCTCCTGCACTTTTTTGACCCCCGGTTGAAACTTATCTAAGGAGTAAGATGGAGCCGAATGGAACAGTATGGATGTATAAATTGACACACAGAATTGTCCACCTCTCATTGTTCACACATAGTGTTTGTTCAATCTCCTAACACGCTGGTTGCACCTCTCCATCTAAAATGGCTCAACTTTACACACACAAATTAGATTAAAAACCTAAGCCAATCATAGAATTAATTAAGGGAACCTTAGCCAGGTTAAAATTCTAAGATTTGTAGATGAATAATATACGATGCAGCCAGTCCGTCTGTTATCCATATGGAAACACACATGGGCATTCAATCCATATATCATTTTTTTAGTTCAAAGTTATTTTTTTTAGTTTTTTTTAAACTAAAATATTTTAAAACACTTTAAAACATTGTAAAGTATTTTAAAACATTGTAAAACATTGTCAAACATTGTAAAGCATTTTAAAACATTGTGAAACATTTTAAAACATTTTTTTAGTTCAAAGTTGAAAGGGCACTGCACACCAAAACAACTAGACACAAGGACAGTTTTTCCCCAAATGCCATCACTCTGCTAACAACTAATTCCCACAACACTGTATCAATAATTGATTAAGAATGTATTATTATTATTATTCTCTTCCTTCTATCTCTCCACACTTATGACTATAACCATGTTGCTTGTATCTTTCAATTTATATTGGTTTTTATTGGACAGCTTATTAGTGACTAAGTGTTGCGTTTTTATATTCTTGATGAATGTATTTTATTCTCTTTATGTACACTCCTTATGGACACACAAATTCCTTATGTGTCCAATCACACTTGGCCAATAAATAATTCTATTCCATTCTATTCCATTCCATTCCATTCCATTCTATTATTCTATTCCTATTTCAATGACAAAAGAAAGAAAATTAAGTCTCTCACTTTTAATAACAGATTTTGTTTGTATGCATACTTAAGGTATATTTTTGTCTTTTTTATATATCTGTCTTTAATTTTCCATTGACAGTGCTGTCACTTTCCTCATTATCTGACACCTTAAGTTGAGAGACTGAGCACTATTTTTTTTTCCAGGTCTTTTATATGAAAAAAATAATAACGCAATTTTCATGACACTATTTCACAACTACAGCAGACAGAGAACTCATGACTTAAAACAGGCTTGGTTTCCATAATATTAAAGGGCTTTCAGATTTATTTATTTTGACACCCATAAAGTTGTTTCTGTCCAAATCAAATCAATCCAAGGAGTACTTGTTCCTGAAATTCATTATTCAGTTGTTGTTTTGCATTTCTTTCCAATTTGAAGATTGATCCTTGAAAAATGATTATCTGTGGTCCAAAAATATAGTAAGATAGGCGCCCTCTCTTATGACAGTTACACATTTCTATGTTCTCTATGGGGAAAATAGGACAGTGCAGAAAGATTTGTGCTAGGTAAAGGTACCATTTGTGCTAAAAATGTCGTAAGGGTGCAAGGATCTGAAAACTTTTCAAACCTTTTCAGATGACCATTGTGGTGCCTTCTGAGAAGATAAATCTACTTCGTCCACTCGTCTGAATGTTTCTTGGGTTGGAGAAGAAAAGGAGGAGTGAAGTTTTCTGTTTTGCATTTTGGGAGATGAGCCAGTTTCAGAGCTCGCTGTGAGCATATGGAGATCGCATATTTGCAAGTCCATCTCTGGAGGATTGCAAAAGGCCCTTAGCTTGTGAAAAACAGCAATGTTATTTTTTTTTTCTCTCTCTTTTAACGTTCCCTATATTTAGAGATTAAATCGCTCACTGCACAAACCCATTTGGAGCAGGCGAGAAGGTGAAAAGGATAATCAGTACAGCCACTGGTCCGTGTTTCCTAAACGCTTTTGAAAACATTACTGTGTGCAGGCATAAAATTAGCGGCAGGACCTTAAAAAGGCTGGCATTTAGCATGACTTTTTGGAAAGTGACACCCTCATTTTTTTTCTTGTAGGATATCATTAAATTTCAATCGCCCCATGGCAGCTCCTTTCCATTAATAACCAATTCCCTGTGTCACTTTGGCTGTTCTTTGAAATAATGAGCCTTCGCTTCGCTTTAATAAATTTAAACATATTCTCAAGGCCAGAGAAGATAGGAAACCGCAGATGGGCTGAGAAAAACACGATTCATAAATCCTTAACTGCCTGAGATCGTTGAGAGCAAAACAAAGTAACACTCGTAAAATATTAAACAAACCCAGCTGTATAAGTGAAGCTTCATTAACAAAAATGGACTATTTACGGCCTTCCACAGAGCCTGTGGGTGAAAGGAAAAAGTAATCTTTAGAAAAACACTGTCATCCTCATTTTGATTCCCTAATGAACTGATGGCAGGACCGATAAGATTCTCTCTCCCTCTTTTTTTTGCAAAATTGTGTGCAAAATAAAAGGAGTAGGTAAGCTTGATAGTACAGGAAGCTAATCTCAGCATTTTATATAATGCCAACTTCTTCGCATAAATTAGGACAGAGATATTTATTCATTCAGGGACGTGGTGGCTCAGTGGCTAAGACCCTAAGCTTGTCGATCAGAAAGGTCGGCAGTTCGAATCCCTAATGCCACATCACGGAGTGAGCTCCCGTTACTTGTCCCAGCTTCTGCCAACCTAGCAGTTCGACAGCACGTAAAAATGCAAGTAGAAAAATAGGAACCACATTTGGCGGGAAGGTAACAGCATTCTGTGCGCCTTCGGCATTGAGTCATGCCAACCACATGACCACGGAGACATGTTTGGACAGCCCTGGCTCTTGGCTTTGAAACGGAGATGAATACTGCCCCTTAGAGTCAGGAATGACTAGCACATATGTGTGAGGAGAACCTTTACCTTTACCTTATTTATTCATTCAGCTTAACACATACACACACCCAATGCTTCTTGGCTTGCAAGCTTAGGACAAACTTGGTTTAAGTAACAGGAAGAGAAGTACACATTACCAAGGATCGGCACACCGTGACAGATGCTTCTGGCAGGAGAAGACAGACAACTTATTCCAAAATGATTGGTTCGGGGTGGTTGTGTAATCACTATTCTATAAATGAAAGCAGTTTGGGGTATGTTTATTGGATCCTAGAAAACAGTCCATTCCATACTTCACAGGTATTTAAATGAGGGGAATACAGTATTTTCAGGAAGATAATAGCAATAACACTAATATATCGCTTCTCAGTACTTTGCAGCCCTCACTACACAGTTTACAGAGTCAGCATATTTTCCCCAACAATCTGGGTCCCCATTTTATTGACCTTGGAAGGATGGAAGGCTGAGTCAACCTTGAGCCTGGTGAAATTGGAACTGCCAAACTTCTGACAGCCAGCAATCAGCAGAAGTAGCCTGCAGTACTGCACTCTAACCACTGCCCCAGCACAGCTCTTAATATTGGGGAAAGCATTCCTAAAAATTAGGCGCCCACCCAACATCCCAAGCCTGAAACATAAGATTTAGAAAGCAGAAAAGAGTATTCTGAAGACACAATTTTCCAATAAGGAATTAGAAACAGAATTGAGCTGGAAGGGATCTTGGAGGTTGTCTAGTCCAACCTCCAGCTCAAGCAGGAGACTCTACTCAATTTGAGACAAGTGTATGCCAGAGGTGGGTTCCTACCAGTTCGCACCTATTCGGTAGAACCGGTTCGTCAAATCTACCAAACCGGTTAGAAGGGGTTCCACCAGTGGACCCGGAAAGCAGGCCACACCTACAAAAGAGATTTCAAACTTTTTTGAAACCCACCACTGGTCCTTGGATATGATTATTCTACACTATCATGCTCATATTTATAAAACTCAGTGCCTCTGTGAAAGGTAAGGATGACAACTGTGTTTGTGGTGCAATCAGAACATTGCGTGTGTTGAAGTTGTTTTAACGCAAACCAAAGATGCCTTTTAAAAAACAAGTTTACATCCTATTCTTATGCATGCCAGTGCTGTGTGTGAGGTAATTTAAGGTGGTTCTGACAAGTGTCATCGGCATCTTCATATCCGGTCACATGGGCAGCAAGCCACTCCCATCCGGTCATGGGCAGCAAGCCACTCCCACAAAGGAGGCCACACCCACAGAGTAGGTTCGAACAATTTTTGAAACTCACCACTGGTGTATGCCCAGTCTCTTCTTCAAAAGAGTGTTAAATGGCTGTGGGCTCTTTGATTATCCTCTAGGTCAGCGTGCTTCCCCCCCCCCCCAACATTTTGGGCACCAGGGACTGATTCTATGGAGAGAGAGTTTTCCACGTACCAGAGGGGGCGTTGTTTCATATTTGCTTGCGTCCCGTGGATGGGGCTTCACTTGTTTGCATGGCACGCTTTCTGGCATGCCATGGATTGGGGATTGGAGGCCCCTGCTCTAGGTAGCATCTCTTTTCTTCCTCCCCAAGGTCACCCACATTATGTTAACACATTTCCCCCACCCCTGAAAACCAAGGATAGCTAACGTGTGAGTCTCTCCCAGTGTTAGTTAGTTAGTTAGTTTAGCTTATTGTCATTGCATCTTGTACAATGAAATTAAATGCCATCTTCAGTGTACATTATAACTATAAAAATAAAAGCCGAGGTGGTGCAGTGGTTAGAGTGCTGTACTGCAGCCACTTCAGCTGACTGTTATCTGCAGTTCGGCGGTTCAAATCTCACCGGCTCAGGGTTGACTCAGCCTTCCATCCTTCCGAGGTGGGTAAAATGAGGACCCAGACTGTGGGGGTGATATGCTGATTCTGTAAACCGCTTAGAGGGGGCTGAAAGCCCTATGAAGCGGTATATAAGTCTAACTGCTATTGCTATTGCTAAAACACGAACACGCATCCTTCACATTCTATACAATTGATTTGAAAATCCTTGATATTGCCTTAATATTGCACTATACAGTGGAATTCAATATAGTTCCTGCTCTGGGATAGAAGCTGTTTTTCAGCCTATTTGTCCTTGTTTTTATTGTCCTGTACCGTCTGCCAGATGGTAATAGTTCAAAAAAAAAAAAAAAAAGGGTGCCCAGGATGAAGTGGATCTTTCAGGATGTTTTGAACTTTCTTAAGGCAGCAGGAGCTATAAAGTTCTTCCAAAGGGGAGAGAAGGCAACCAATGATATTCTGGACAATGATGTTAACCCTCTGAGCGCTGTCCTATCTGCCACTGTGCAACTGGCAAACCATATACAGGTGCAGTAAGTTAAAATACTCTCTATGGTGCAGCGATAGAAGGTCACCAGCAGTTCTTTCATTCAGTTTGTCCACTCTCCCAAGAACAATTACCCTGGGCCTAGGTTTGATCTAGAACAGGGGTGTCAAACCCGTGGCATCATGTGATGTATTGGGATGGGGAAGAGGAAAAAACCCTTCACTAAACTGGGTGGGGCCAGGACGTGTTGTATCTGGCTCTCGGGGCTGTGAGGTTAACACACTTGTCTCCTGTTGCTAATTCAACACTCTCACTACTAAGCAGCAGTAGCTCTTGTACCGAGAGGCAGAAGATGATTTGTGTACAGTTTTAAACCAGTTATGATCAATCTGTCACACAAATATTATTTCCCACATTACAGGTGCAAATCACTGTCGCTACCCTTTTTTAAAAAAGTATATAATGTGCAAAAGACTGTAAAATTACAAAGACTGCATTATTTGTAAGGAATATTGCATCTATATAGTGCCGTTTCATACTCTGAAAATAAATTTGCAGGGTCTGGATGCCTTAAAACCTGCTTTCATTAATGATTTGCACCAAACTCTCTCCTTATAAACCTGATTATCTCAAGGGCAAAGAGCATTTTCTCCCAAGAGGCTGATTAGATCCCATTTTTAATCACACAGGAATGCGGAGGGACCATTCAGAGTTCAGAAAGTCATACCAGCATTTGTGTAATGCTACATCTTTGGACTTGCTCTGCAAGGTGACAACATATGGACACCTACACAATTGGAGCCAAAGCTGAGAAGGGCATCCAGATCACTGAAGAGAGAAACCACTGATTAATTTTGGTTTGTAAAAAGCTTGTAGGCGAATTCTTCTTATTTTTAACTGAGTAACTGGCTTCTTTCACCATCTCCCCCCCCCCCCATTTCCCACTTAATTGTAAATTATACATATAAAATAGCGTTTACTCTGATTCTTAGGGATGTGGATAAAGGTGAAGGAAATGGAACCAATTTTCCCCGTATTTCTTCAAGGAACATTTTAGATCCTTTTCGTTATTTTTTTCCCTCCTTGTTCTTTTCTCTTTTTTTTAGTTTCTCCTCTCAAATTTCCACACTGCCTTTTATCAGCTAATACGTGAAAGAATTGTAATGTAGAGCATGAACACAATCTTTGCCACTGGGCCCTCATAAATCTTGCCAGTTCCCAATGAACACTACCAAATTTTCGCAGCTGAGGAACATTTGGTCTGCCTTAAATTAACATATCTCAGCAGTCAGAAGTCATTAAGCTTTGCCAATGATTTGAAACCATTTTTCCATTTCAAAAGCAGGCCTGGTTGTTACTTATTCTGGTCCTCCCCCAGCCGAAGGAGATGGAAAGGAACAAAAGAAAGTGAAGTAGTGAAGGAGAGTGAGTGACTAATGGAAAAAAAAAAGGAGTTGGGGGAGACAAAAAAGGCATTCAGCTACTTTTAGGTTTCCTAATTAGACTATCTTTAAGGGGAAGAAAGTTGCGTTCAAGATCAAATAATAATTCAGTTCAGTCCATAGTTATTTGAGCTGCAAATTATGTGAATCTATAGCCAAGGAGAGAGAGAAAAAAGGCATGTGTAGTGTAAAGACTGAGGTATTAGCCTACTTGAAAAATAAGGCACTGCAATGTTGCTAAAGAATTCATGGGCATGGAAATTTCTTTTCAAGTATGTTCCTAAACCAGTGTTTGGAGTTCCACAAACCACTTCAGATAGCATTCCCAGGTTTTGGAGGCCCAACAATTAAAAGCTGTTAATACAAGACACGTACAAAATTGCCACATAAGATCAGAGGTGGGTTCCTATCAGTTCGCACCTATTCGGTAGAACTGGTTCGTCAAATCTACCGGACCGGTTAGAAGAGGTTCCACCAGTGGACCCGGAAAGCAGGCCACACCTACAGAAGAGGTTCCAAAATTTTTTGAAACCCACCACTGCTAAAGGATTTGGGGTGCAAGATCTTGTAACTTGACAGCTTTAAGACTTGCATGCTTTAATGCCAGAGTTCCTGGGCCAACGTGACTGGAGGAGGAATTCTGGGAGTTGAAGTCCACAAGTCTTAAAGCTGTCAGGTTTGAAGATCCCTAATATTTTTTTCTAAAGGGTTAGGGGTGCAAGGATCTTGTAACTTGACAGCTTTAAGACTTGCATGCTTCAATGCCAGAGTTTCTGAATAGCTACTTGGACCGAACTAAGTACTAATTCATAATTTCATATCCGGTCACATGGGCGGCAAGCCACTCCCATCCGGTCACATGGGTGGCAAGCCACTCCCACAAAGGAGGCCACACCCACAGAGTAGGTTTGAACAATTTTTGAAACCCACCACTGCATAAGATGTAAAAAAAAAAAAGTCTACTAAAAACTTTCCTACCCCACAACTGCAAGGTGCACAAAATACCTCAACCTTCTCCCTTGGCATCTTTTCTCCATCAAAGAGTTAATCATGGTCCCAAAATCATTAAAGGTTTTCCAGGCGGTACTCAAAAAGAAATGTCTGCTTTTCAAGATGAATTTCACCCCGCCCAAATAGAGTAGAATAGAATAACAGTTGGAAGGGACCTTGGAGATCTTCTAGTCCAACCCCCTGCTTAGGCAGGAAACCCTACACCACTTCAGACCAATCGTTATCCAACATCTTCTTAAAAACTTCCAGTGTTGGAGCATTCACAACTTCTGGAGGCAAGTTGTTCCACTGATTAATTGTTCTAACTGTCAAGAACTTTCTCCTTAGTTCTAAGTTGCTTCTCTCCTTGATTAGTTTCCACCCATTGCTTCTTGTTCTGCCCTCAGGTGCTTTGGAGAATAGCTGGACTTCCTCTTCTTTGTAACAGCCCCTGAGATATTGGGACACTGCTATCATGTCTCCCCTAGTCCTTCTTTTCATTAAACTAGACATACCCAGTTCCTGCAACTGTTCTTCATATGTTCTAGCCTCCAATCCCCTAATCATCCTTGTTGCTCTTCTCTGCACTCTTTCTAGAGTCTCCACATCTTTTCTATATCCTGGCGACCAAAACTGGATGCAGTATTCCAGGTGTGGCCTTATACCAAGGCTTTATAAAGTTGTATTAACACGTCACATGATCTTGATTCTCTCCCTTAGTTTATGCAGCCTAGAACTGTGTTGGCTTTTTGGGCAGCTGCTGCACAGTGCTGGCTCATATTTAAATGGTTGTCCACTAGGACGCCAAGATCCCTAAAATAGAACATAAGTTTTTCAGAAAGGGGAACAAACGCATTAAAACTTCCATGTAACTCATTGTGCAGTAAACAAATCAAATATTGCAAAGAGAAAATGGTGCAATTAATAGGCAAAGAGAAAAGGGTGTTGTTTTTTTAATGTCTACGGAGATTCTCAGTCATCCAGGTCATGGTTGTCCCAAAGGTGCTTTTATCAAGCAGCATCTGGACTTTCCGGTTTTTCTTGAAAGACATTTCACTTCTCATCTAAGAAGCTTCTTTGACTTTCACTCTTTGATTCTGGTGGGGAAGGGAAGGATTTATATTCCTTTCAGACGGCTGGTCATTTTCATTTCTCCACCATCTGGTCAGAGCTAAAAAAAAAATAGCTTCTTGGATGAGAAGTGAAACATCTTCAAAGAAAAAAACCAGAAAGTTCAGTTGCCTCTTGAAAAAAGCACCTTTGGTGATTTTATCATTCTAATATTCTAATATTGTGGGTCATATGCGAACTAAGAATATTTAAATCTGATCTGTGAGGACATCCCCTCAATTTTTAATATATACTTTATCTTTTAAATGTTTCTTCAGCAGTTGGAATTATCAATGTCCTTTGAAACCTTTTAATCTTTGTAGGACACATTTCAATGAATTTCTTCCTGTTTACATCTTCCTATTTACAGTCTTCAAAAAAAGTACATATGTAGGATCAGATATGTAAAATTCATTATCTTCTTTCAAACTTTTGGCAATAATGTGCCACAGAAAAAAAACATATATTTTAAAAAAGCTTAGTGGTATTTCAAGAATTTTATATAAACAATTTGAGTTAATGTATGGTTAATCAGTTTGTTTTGGATGTTTGGATTAAGCTGAAGACAGAAGTAAAATTTAGCTTAGATAATATGTGCACTTCTTGGGAATCTATGGTAGGATATGAACAAGTGATGACAGAGGCATTGTGAGATGTAGTGTGTTACCACACACTAGACATGAATACACAGATGCGACTCAGGAAAATTGGGAAATTAATTTCATTGGTGTCATGATGTCTTGCGGGTGATGGCAATCCTATTATTCTAAGTTCTATGCCATAGTAGCTTTCACCCATTTCTGAATTGAGGATTATGAAAATAAAAGAATTAAAACAGCCTCTTTCATTGTTATCCCTGGCTGGATTCTCAGAAGCTACTTCTTTACACTGTTATATCTTTCTCTCTTTTTTTTCTTCTTTTTTCCATTTTTTTTTCTTATCGCACTTCATCTTTTTCTGTTATTTTCCTTTTCCCCCCTTTTTTCTGTTCTAATTTAGTTTGTATTGGTTCCTACTGTTCTTGTTAACTCTGATAGATAGAGATAGATGATAGATAGATATGATAGGTAGAGATAGATAATAGATGATAGATGATAGATAGATGACAGATAAATAGATAAAAATATAGGTAGGTGATAGATAGATGATAGAGAGAGAGATGATAGGTAGGTAGGTAGGTAGGTAGGTAGGTAGGTAGGTAGGTAGGTAGGTAGAGGGATAGGTAGGTAGGTAGGTAGGTAGGTAGATATGATAGATAGATAGATAGATAGATAGATAGATAGATAGATAGATAGATAGATAGATAGATAGATAGATAGATAGATAGATATAGATAGATAGATATATAGATAGATAGATAGATATAGAGGATAAAGAGATAGAGAGACAGACAGACAGACAGACAGATAGATTGATAGATTGATTTGTAGAGCTATATCTATATGATATAGATACAGAGATAGCTATAGTGTAGGTAGATACAAAGTGTTATAGATGATGCACATACAAACATCCACCCATATCCACCCACACGGTGATTGTATTAACAAACCAGCCTCAGTCTGGCACAAAATAAAAACTTCAGTGAATATCTGTGTTTTTAAAAATCAATGACAAAGAATAACTGAAGACATTATTATCACTGATTTTTTTTTAGAAAAATTGCTTTGTTAGGTGAATGCTAGTTTTCTGTTCAGAAAAACAGAAAAATTACTTGCTCTAAGATAGTAAATTACTTGAAAAAGTAGCGAGTGGTGTGGCTTTATTCGTGGGATGAATGAAATAATCTATTTAATAGAACTGCCAATGCATATTTAATTTACATCGTGATTTGACCTCGAGAGCTTGAATACTGAACCATCAATAAACAAATTAATCTTTAAAATTGAATTAAATTAAATTAAAATGCGGAAGTTAAATATTTATTACCGTATATACTCGAGTATAGGCCGACCCGAATATAAGCCGAGGCACCTAATTTTACCACAAAAAACTGGAAAAGTTATTGACTCGAGTATAAGCCTAGGGTGGGAAATGCAGCAGCTACCGGTAAATTTCAAAAATAAAAATAGATACCAATAATGTTTTTGAATATTTATTTCAAAGAAAAACAGTAAACTAGCGGTGTATTCAATGAAATACTTCACTCACCTCATGATGCTGATGTCCCGCTGTGATGATGATGTCCCGTGCAGCCGCGGGAGCGATGTCCCGCCTCCTATGACACACGGCACAGTGATTCCTATCATTGGATCACTGTACCAGAGGAGGTGGGACATCGCTATGTGGCTGCTTGCCATAACAAGGAGGAGGTGGGACATCGTTGCAGAGCGGCAGGAGGGGGAGGAAGGGGAATCGTAAGACAGCCCTGCATTACATTAGAACGTGAGGAGGGGGGATGGTGCGGTGCGCGCTGCGCGGCAAACTGACACAGAGGGAGGGGAAACTCACAGGGGCACTGGGCCATTCACGAGTGTCACCCAGCGGCATGGCCCCGCCCCTTTTTCTCCTCCATTTCGGGCAAATTTTTCACTGACTCGAGTATAAGCCGAGGCGGCTTTTTTCAGCCCAAAAAGTGGGCTGAAAAACTAGGCTTATACTCGAGTATATACAGTATGTGTAATTTCTTCCTTTGAAAACAATCATCTCTGTTGATGGTGGAGAGCTCACTGTGTCCATCTGTCCCAACAAAAGATCTAATAGAAAGAATAATTTCTTACTTTAGTTCTTCAAGAAATCACTTTGATTCTGTTTGGACTGAGATGGCAGGTAATTTTTGCAAGCAAACTAACAAACCAATTTACTCCTAAAAGAGGTTCTCCTCACACATATGTGCTAGTTGTTTCTGGCTCTAGGGGTGGTGCTCATCTCTGTTTCAAAGCCGAAGAGCCAGCACTGTCTGAAGACGTCTCCGTGGTCATGTGGCCGGCATGACAAAACGCCAAAGGCGCACGGAACGCTGTAACCTTCCCACCAAAGATGGTCCCTATTTTTCTACTTGCCTTTTTCACTTGCTTTCAAACTGCTAGGTTGGCAGAAGCTGCCAACCTAGGGGCAAGTAACGGGAGCTCACTCCATTATGCGGTTCTAGGGATTTGAACCACTGAACTGCCAACCTTTCTGATCGACAAGCTCAGCATCTTAGCCACTAAGCCACCACATCCCTTCAATTTACTCTTACCTTTCACCAAAGAAAGGTAGGTTTGAAATAACCACCAGTCCCCCTAGAAAGCCAATCCAATCTATTTTACTGAGGTCAAAAACTTTCTCAAGATCAGGAGTAAGAGTATCTAGTTTGTGATAATACTTGCAATACCTTGATTGCAAGCAATCTCAAGTCTGAGAAAGTCCAACTACATTATCATTGGAAAGTACTGCAATTGCTTGGTTTAGTAACTATTGGTTGCACAGCTCCTTTGCTTTGTAAATAGCAATAGCAATAGCATTTGGACTTATATACAACTTCACAGTGCTTTACAGCCCGCCCTAAGTGGTTTACTACAGTCAGCCTATTGCCCCCAACAATCTGGGTCCTCATTTTACCCACCTTGGAAGGATGGAAAGCTGAGTCAACCTTGAGCCTGGTGAGATTTGAACTGCCAAACTGCTGGCAGTCAGCAGAATTAGTTACCATCTAATCACTGTACCATTGTGGTTAAATGTCCACTGAAAAGCCATATCATGGAGCACTGGCTTAAATACATGTGACCGTGGGTTTTGAGTTGTAAATCTATAATTAATGGGTTTGGTTTTACGTGTGTTAGATGACATTTTTGTAATTATAGTGTCTCTCTGATTTATACTACAGTTTGATAAAGGAAATGGGAAGGAAGGAAGGAAGGAGAGAGAGAGAGAGAGAGAGAGAGAGAGAGAGGGAAAGAAAGAAAGAAAGAAAGAAAGAAAGAAAGAAAGAAAGAGAAAAAAAGAAAGAAATTCCATATCTGGTGTTCCACTTGGCCATCAAATTTTCCCACTCATCTCTTTATTCACTTTAACATAAATTGATGTTATTTTTCCAGTACCTGGAACAGACTATAGATTAAGACATCTAAAGGATTTTGGCAATTAATACTTGAAGTCATTCTTGCATGGATCTCCTTCAGAGCTACATCAGCTGAGGATCATACAATCACAATGGATGAAGTTCTGGACAGTCAGGAGAGAAGACCATCTGAAGTAAGCTACAGCTTTGAGAAGCTCATTTTTGCTGAGCTGTCGCAAGGCAATTCAGCTTTGTTTCTACCCGCAACGTAAGTAGGGAAATTAGTAAGTTCATTTCAGGATCCAGAGAGAGCTAAAAAGTTACATGGCAGCAGAAGTGGTATTCAGTTGGTTCGGATCGGTTTGGGTGAACCATTAGTGGAGATCACGGGTGGGCCTGCCCACCTGCCTCGGTGCTATGCTGTCCTATTTAGCCATATTTTTGAGGTTGGGCACATGCGCACAAGGTGTGTGCACGAGCAAAGCATGCATGGAAGGTGCATGGGTGCACAAAGTGAGTGTGCGCCCGAGGGGCAAACCAGTGGTAAAAATGGCAGTGATGAAACTACAGCCAGGCTAAGAAGAGTCTAGGGCATGGAGAACATAATTGGCTGTATCCAACTCAGTGGGGGGAAGAGAAATATTAAATTTCTTGAGTTCCTAATTTACATTCTCAGCAAAATCAGGTGCTGCAAATTGAGTGATTTTACTCCAGTGAATTTCAACTTGTTTGTTTCTCAATAGGTTGGGTAAAATGTTTCCAATGGAAACATCAAGGAAAGGCCACTTGAAGCAAAATATTCCAATAAACGAGAATATTTGTAGCTCAGGGTTCAAAGGAGGTGTCTTTAGCGCTCTCTAAGCTTGGCTGTTTTCTTGCAGACGTTTCATTACCCAAATTAGGTAATGTCATCAGTGCTCAACGAAGCTCAGGGATCACCAAGAACTCCACAAAATTCTGTGTTGGGACTGGATTGTAGAAGCTAGAATGGGGCATCCTCTCTTCTTCTTTTTTTTCCCCAATTTTTTATTTTATCAATTTTATATATACATTCAGAATTATATGATCTCATAACTGTTATTAATAATATGTATTTATAACAATTTTTTCCCTACAGTTGACAATATACTTGAAAATTGCTTTCTTACCATCCCATAGATCCATCTTATCTTACAACGGTCCTACTTCTTCTTCCCTCCCTCCCTCTTTCCTTCCCTCGTTTCTTCTCTCCTACTCTCCTTCCTTCCCTCCTTCCTTCCTTCCCTCCCTCCCCCCCTTCCCTTCCTCCTTTCTTCTCTCCTTCTCTCCTTCCCTCCTTCCTTCCCTCCTTCCTTCCTTCCCTCCTTTCTTCTCTCCTTCTCCTTCCTTTCCCCCTTCCTTTCCCCCTTCCTTCCCCCCTTCCTTCTCTCCTATATAACCCTCTCTTCTTCCTCCTCACCAGAATTACGTATCCTAAAGCCTTCTGCTGCTGCACTGTTCAAAATCTCTTTTTTTAAAATTATGAAAATATTGTTTCATCATCTCGCAATGTCTTTATTGAAATTTTTTTTCATATAATCTCCACGGCAGATATATTGGCTTTTTATGTTCCTTATTTGGTGGAGATGCTAATTCAACCCTTGGTTTTTTTAAAAAAACCACATCTTTATATAGGACGAAGTCTTCTGTAATTAAAATTCTATTCTGTAGGAGGCACTACACCAATATTGTATCTTTATATGACTTCAGAAAGCCTCACGCTTTACCTTTTTTTTTTTTTATTAAACATTTTACAGCGATCACACACAGATGGCCGAGTCAGGAAATGAGACATCTTATCTTGAGGTCTGTTAAAAAAAGGACCAATAAGCTAAGACTCCAACACTCCGTGTGATAACTGCTTGGACAAAATGAATTTTTGACTTTTTCACAACTTAGCTACAAGTAGGGACTATCAGTGGAACTGCATTTCCCCGCAATATGATGGTAAGGAAAAGATTTCAACACCTGACAGGAGAAAATGAACAGCTGATAAACCATCTTTGAAATGTTCTCTCGGGCCAGCACATCCTCGGTCAAGGATTTGCATTTTTATTATTGTTGACTTTTGCGATTGGACGGATGGTCAGCTCCACATACGAGGTGTTGAAATAAAGCCAATTGTTCTCTTGTCTAGAGGAAAATAATCCAAATTTGTGAAGGGAAAAGGGGAAAGTTTTGAAAATAATTTGCAGCCATTAACTACATTCCATGGTTTCGACGCCAAAACAAAGATTAAAAATTGTGTGTGTTTTACTGTCTGGAAACATTGTCTCCAATTAACATGGAATTATGGTAGATGAGTGAAATTGGTATAAAGGTAAAGGTTCCCCTCGCACATATGTACTAGTCGTTCCTGACTCTAGGAGGGGTGCTCATCTCTGTTTCAAAGCCGAAGAGCCAGTGCTGTTTGAAGACATCTCAGTGGTCAGGTGGCTGGAATGACTAAATGCTGAATGAGCACGGAACACTGTTACCTTCCCACCAAAGGTGGTTCCTATTTTTCTACTTGCATTTTTACCTGCTTTCGAACTGCTAGATTGGCAGAAGCTGGGACAAGTAACAGGAGCTCACTCCATTACGCGGCACTAGGGATTCGAACTGCCAACCTTTCTGATCAACAAACTCAGCGTCTTAGCCACTCAGCCACTGCGCCACTGAAATTGGTATATATGCTTTAATTTTTAGATCATAGAATAGAATTAAGTTGCCTTTTGAAATGCACCTTTTGGTTTCCTCAAACTGCATATTCTGAGAGAACAGTAGTCTTTTTCTAAAGTCATTTGTACGTCAAACAGTAATTTCACCCCATATTTCTATCTTAGTCTTTCCAGTCAGAATCTGGTTAAATGACAGTTTTACCAATGACATTAAAAAAAAAAACTTATTGGAAAAATTAAGCTATTTTGTACCTTGATAACAATAGAATGGGAAATGAATGATTCTCTAATGAAAATGAAGTTAAATTCAGAAAGTTAGAATAGAACCACTGAATTATATGCTTTAAATTAATCAATTGAACCCACCCATAAAAACACTACTACCCCTGAGGAAAATGAGTCAAAAAGGCAAGAGAACATAGTAACAATTCCCTTTTGTTTGATGAAACTTTTCACTATCTAAATTCCTCCATGCAAAAGGGCCGTTTCTTATGAACTCCCTTCCACTTTTCATTGCAGAATAAGCTTGTCAGTTACTTCTGCTCTTCTCAAGGATACATTTTCCTCCTTATTTATCTATAATTTTCCAACCCAGTTTTCAAACATGAAAAACATAAACAGCAGATCCCAAAGCAATTCAATAATTAAAGCACAATTAATTCAAAATTAAAAAAATGCCTCTCAAAGAAGATGCTCAAAAGCATTTGTGCAGCGATAACACCAAATAGAATCAATCCCGAACAGGAGGCACAACTATGCCAATTCAACCAAATGCATGGGTGAGCACTTGAGTCTTCAGCGGGCATCCAAAGCTTAAAAGGCTTAGTAAGTTATCTCTGAACACAGAGGAATATCCACAACTGGTGTGTTGTAGTTACCATTCTCACTCTCGGGTTTCCTAATGGTAGGTTGAGCCCCTTCCAGATGGCATCTCATACCATCTTACAACTTCTGTGCCTTTCTTTAGATGTGTAGGGCTTTGGGATTGTGGCATGAATCCTGCACACCAGTACTCTCAAAACAGTGGTCATATGTTGAAGTGGGAAGTTCTCTTTAGCAACCCAACTATGGCATTTTGCAAGAGCTGCACCTTTTGAGCCAACCACAAAATTAACTCAAAGTGGTACCACTTTGTATCAAGGGAATTTGTGTACTCACATGGCCTCTGACCATTTAGGATTTTTTTTAAAAACTTCAATAACCTTTGTTGATTCACAAAATGCTGAGAAACAGAGTAATTGACTATGCAGCCTTAAGTTTACTCTGAAACAGCTACTGGTTATTTGTCCACTTCCTTGCTTGCTTGATTGTCTGACTATTTGTCTGTCTATCATTCATCCATCCACCCATCCATCCATCCACCCATCCATCCATCCATCCATCCATCCATCCATCCATCCATCCATCCATCCACTTATGTGGCAGTTCTTTTAAAATGATGAGCAGAACAGGTATAAAAATCAAATAAGTGCATTTATCTATCTATCTACCTATTATCCACCCACCCACCCACCGACCCTTCTATCTATCTGTATATCTATCATCTATCTATCTATCTATCTATCTATCTATCTATCTATCTATCATCTATCTATCTATCTATCTATCTATCTATCTATCTATCTATCTATCATCTATCTATCTATCATATCTATCTATCTATCATCTATCTATCTATCTATCTATCTATCTATCTATCTATCTATCATCTATCTATCTATCTATCTATCTATCTATCTATCTATCTATCATCTATCTATCATATCTATCTATCTATCTATCTATCTATCTATCTATCTATCTATCTATCTATCTATCTATCTATCTATCTATCTATCTACCTACCTACCTACCTACCTACCTACCTACCTACCTACCTACCTACCTACCTACCTATCATTTTTCTCTATCTCTCATCTATCATATTTTTTAATTGCCCATGTCCCTCAGAATTTCATCTGGCAGTTTCGAACAGATGGAAACATTGTGAGCCAGTGTGGTCTAATGATTAAGGCAGCAGGCTAGAAAACAGGAGACAGGTGAGTTCAAGTCCCACCTTAGCCATTAAAGGCTGACTTTGACTTTGGGCCAGTCACAAACGCACACGCTCTCAATCAAACTCACCATCTAGTTATTGTTCTTGTTGTGAGAAAAATTAAGAGAAAATCTCTCTCTCTCTCTCTCTCTCTCTCTCTCTCTCTCTCTCTCTCTCTCTCTCTCTCTCTCTCTCTCTCCATCCATCTCTATATCTATCTATCTATCTATCTATCTATCTATCTATCTATCATCTATCCCTCCATCCCTCCAACCATCTATCTATCTCTATCAATTGATAGACAGACAGACAGACAGACAGACAGACGTATAAGTGTTTTGTCAAAGCACACAGATATGCCCAAATATGGGAGGGAGCATACTGCCTTGACAGAACACTTACAATTACTTAATTGTTCCCCTGGCTCAGCTGATAAGGGAGGAGAGCTTGTGACTTAGAGGTTAATATAACTAACATATAAAAACAGCCCATAAATATAGGACTATTTTCTTGTTAATCTAGAACTTCTCAACCTTGGCAGTTTGAAGATGTATGAACATCAACTCCCAGAGTTCATAGCTTCGCTGCTTGGGAATTCTGGGTATTGATGTCCACACACTGATCTAGACTTCTTGAACAAATCAGCTTGCTTCCTCTCATGAATCTACAGGAAGGAAAACGAATCCAACCGATTACATTCAGTTTTGCAATGTGATGCTATATATGTCGTCTTTAAAAAAAAATAAGGAAAGGATAACTCTGTAAAGTCAATCATGTATGGAATTATCTTACAGAGCCAATGCCCTCTGAAAACAAATCTTAAGGTCATTTTTAAGCACTTCATATAATACCGAACATGTGTTGTCTCATTGTTATGCAAAGGAGACAACTTAAAAATCAACTGTTACATGCATATTTTTCTCATTTTCCTGGGCTGGCTAAGCAGGGTGTTTCTGGGATAATTAAACCCACTTGCATTTCAGGTCCCCCCCCTCCAGAATGTGTTTGAAAATCAATTTCTTGAAAATGTGCAAGGTAAAGACTGCTAGAAATTGCAAAGCAAGGGGAGGAGGAGGGAAGAATGATAACTCAAGAGGAAGAATTTGGAAGAGTATCTTGCTTGCCATTGAATGAAACTTCTAATGTTCAGGGAAGGTGTAGAATGCTACCTTTGAAGCTCACTTTTCATTTTGGAAATAGGATGAAAAGGGGACAGGGTGTAGAACTTGGTTCACCAACAAAACCGCGAAGCCCTTATCCGCGCTGACATAAGCATGGAGGGCAAATCCGCGCCATCCAAAGCGCTAAGGAAAAAGGGGACCCTAGCGCAACGACATAACCGCGGAGGGCAAATCCACGCCTTCCGAAGCACTCAGCACCCTAACCCTAACCCTAACCCTAAACCTAAACCTAACCCTAAACCTAACCCTAAACCTAACCCTAAACCAAACCCCTAAACTTAATCCTAACCCTTACCTTAATTTAAATCGGCTTTCTGCCACCGCGCTGTTTTAAAGAGCCCTTAACCAAACCCCTAAACCTAATCCTAACCCTTACCTTAATTTAAATCGGCTTTCTGCCGCCGTGCTGTTTTAAAGAGCCCTTCTGTCGCCGCGATGTTGTTGCCGCGGTGATGACGTCGCAGTGATAACATCGCAGCTTTAGCGATGCGGTTTTATCACTGCTATTTTGACGAGCGCGGTTTTGTCGGGCCACACTAGAACTTCAATATGATGTGCTAAATATTATACTTGCACAGATCTCTCTTTATGAAGACACTTCTATGGGTTTCCTGAAAGGACTGTTAGCTTACACAAACATTGGCTAACATAAGACCTCTACACTGGAACCTGTCATTGCATCAAAACTTGCTTTGTATTGTAACCAAAATATTTACAATAGTTCAGGTTTTGTTCCTTGGCTCAAAGCAATTATCCTTGAATTTCCCCACCCAATATATATTTTGTACTTTAAATGCCACAAATCAAACCTGGGATTTTATATATTCAGTGACACCTACTGCTCTACTATGGCCCTTTCAGTGTCAAGGGTCCATTGGAAGAAAGAGATAAAATAGATTTCTAGAGAGTAATCCTGAAAATGTAACTTTTACTAGAAATATTAAAGATGTGTATGAGTGAGAGAGAAAGAGAGAGAGAAAGACAGGAAGGAAGGAGGGAAGGAGGGAAGGGAGGGAGAAAGAGAAATACAGGAAGTAGGGAGGGAGCGAGAGAGAGGGGGAGAAAAGAAAGAAAAAGGGAGAGGGGAAGGAAGGATGGAAAGAAAGAAAGAAAGAAAGAAAGAAAGAAAGAAGACAAACATAGGAACAGAATTAGTGCATTTGAATCAGGAAATATTTTTCTGTTCTAAGAATCCTAGAAAAAAAAATATGGCATTTATTATATGCTGCAGATTTTCAGCTCTGAGACTCATGTAATGAAAAGGCTAAACAGAGATAGGAAATTTTTGACAGGTTTTGAAATGAAGGTTGATAAAGGTAGGAACTGTGAAAAATCTATTATACTTTTGAGGTTTTTCAGCACAATCCACTCTACAAAAGCCTTACAGTCCAATGTTTCCTGGGAACTACCTGGGCAAAATTTCCCGTGTTATCAAAATCTCAATTTGATTTCCCCCCTCATCTTTCCATCTTGAAGGATCCCCCAAAGGAACTGAATTCAGAACTAAAGAAGAAAACACCATTA
Organism: Thamnophis elegans; assembly: GCF_009769535.1. Classification (NCBI taxonomy): domain Eukaryota; kingdom Metazoa; phylum Chordata; class Lepidosauria; order Squamata; family Natricidae; genus Thamnophis; species Thamnophis elegans. The sequence continues at coordinate 58,175,200 of NC_045551.1, read as the reverse complement.
CCCCGGAGTTCCTCTAAATCTTTCAAAATGTTCACGGGCGCTAACAAAAATATCTTTCGACCGCAGTGCTCAAAATATCAAAGCAAACAATTATAATATATTTACAACAAACAGAAGTGGAATAAATTTATATTTTTACCACCTTTAATGGCTCAGCCAAGGGAGGAAATATGGGAGCTAGATAAAAAATTTCTGGGCAGGCTGATCTGTCCTTTTGAACATTATCAGCAATAAAGTTTTGTGCCTTGCACTCAGTCTGGAGAACTCCGATAATGGGACACCAAAGTAGGAAGTAGGCAGTGCCTTATGGGAGACATTGTTGCTTCACCCCTCCCAGAACATTTGTTTTGTCACCATAATAACCACAAGGATTATTATAGCATAGGATAACAATTAGACATATACTACTTCACAGTGCTTTACAGCCCTCTCTAAGCAGTTTACAGAGTCAACATATTGCTCCCCAACAATCTGGGTCCTCATTTTACCCACCTCGGAAGGATGGAAGGCTGAGTCAACCTTCAGCTGGTGAGATTCGAACTGCCAAATTGCAGTCAGCCAGCAGTCAGCAGAAATAGCCTGCAACACTGCATTCTAACCACAACTCTTATTATGTATCAATAATAATAATTATTAATAATAATGCTTTATGTATAAGTAAAGGGGTTATATATAAACTCTGGGGGCAGTGCTCATCTCTGTTTCTTAACCGAGCATTGTCTGAAGATATATCCACAATCATGTGGCTAGAATGACATCACACCGCAGTGCAGAGCGAAACATGCAATGCTGTTGCCTTCCCACCGAAAGCAACAGCCCTACCTGTATCCAAAAAGCCGTGAGAACATAAAGTGGAAAAAGTTACCGAAAATGAGATGGTGAAGATCTTGTGGGACTTTCAAATGCATTTGGAACACAACATGCCAGATATCATGGTTTCCGAGGGCTGAAGAGTACAGTTTATTGATATTGAAGTAATAGGAGATGCCAGAATCAAAGAAAAAGAACTAGAAAAAATCATGAAATATCGCGACCTGGCCATCGAAACTACACGGCTATGGATGAAGCATGTAGCAATGATACCCATTGTCATTGGGACATTTAGTACCATGTCCAAGAATTTTATAAAACACCTCAATAAATTGCAGCTTCCTGCAATAATACCAGCAGAACTGCAAAAAAACTGCGCTACTCGGAACATCATATATTTTAAGAAGATACTTGCTTGTTACCAGGGGTGGCTTCCGGCAGGCACTACTGCCAGTTTGCTTGTGTGCGCACCCTGTGCATGTAAGCTTTGCACACACTCGATGCACACTTTGCACACATACACCGTGCAATAAAAATTGTTCTGCGCATGTGCAGAAGTGAAAAACAAGACAGTGGCGCCTATGGCACCACCCAGAGAACCGGTTCAGGAGCGTTCTAGTGACCCAGGCTGCCAAACCACTACCAGTTCAGCTGAACTGGTCCGAACCAGTAGGAACCCACCACTGGTTGATACCTAGGATGCTGGCAGCAACCCGCATCAACTATTAGCACCAGTCAATGGCATTTGGGACACATTTTTAAATGTTCCGTTGATTGAGTTTCATCTTTAATGAATAATAATAATAATAATGCACTATGTGACATGAATTTTGCACAGTGTCTGTGTTTCTGTTCAGGAACATTTAGTTTCCTCTTCCAGATACCTTGAGAAAACTGAGCAGGTGTGGTTTTTAAGAGTTCCCCATGTTTAGTGATTTTCCATTATTTACCAGGTTATTCAAGGGACTTACTCCACTGATGACACTAAGTCCCTGAGACGAGCATGCTGTAAATGTGTTTCATCTGGAAAGACTCAGGAGATGGCCCTTTTCTGTGGTGGCACCCACCCTGTGGAACATCATGCCCATCCCACCCAGCATGAGGTTGTCCTCATCCTTGACAGACATCCAGGAGTCCCTTAAACCATGGTTGCTTAAAGGTTGCTCCTGGGGATCTCAAGGCAATCATGAGTGGATAGAAGAGTCATTGTTTTCAACATCAGGTTTCTTATTAGCGATATTGTTGTTATCTTTTGATTGTAGTTGTTTTAACATTTTGATTGTTTTTATTGTAAAGCTGTCTAGAGTCAGTTTACTGCGAGATGGCTGGCTATATAAATATGACAGGTAGATAAGAAGACAGGGAGAGAGAGATGATTTGTGGAATAACACGCTGCAATAGTAACAGGTCCCAGATTGACTTGGTGCATGATAATCCAGGGCTTCCTAAAAACTAGCACTAGCGCTTAGACTTATATACCACTTCATAGTGCTTTACCACCCCCTCTAAGCAGTTTACAGAGTCAGACTCTTGCCCCCGACAATCTGGGTCCTCATATGACCCACATTGGAAGGATGGAAGGCTGAGTCAACCTTGAGCCTGGTGAGATTCAAATTGCCAAATTGCAGTCAGCCGGCAGTCAGCAGAAGACGCCTGCAGTACTACACTCTGACCACTGTACCACCATGGCTCATAATAACACTAAGCTCTTGCTTGAAGGAAAAAGAGCCAATCATGGCTAGGAAGGTTTTGCACAATTGCATCGTGCACCACTTGTGTCAGTTCTTAGATCAGGCAGCACCTTTGACAGTCACTTTTGATGGATGTCACTGGGTATGTCTAGTTTGATGAAAAGAAGGGCTAGGGGAGACATGATAGCAGTCTTCCAATACCTCAGGGTTTGCCACAAAGAAGAGGGAGTCAAACTATTCTCCAAGGCACCTGATGGTAGAACAAGAAGCATTGGGTGGAAACTAATCAAGGAGAGAAGCAACTTGGAACTGAGGAGAAAATTCCTGACAGAACAATGAATCAGTGGAACAACTTGCCTCCAGAAGTTGTGAATGCTACAACACTGGAAGTTTTTAAGAAGATGTTGGATATCCATTTGTCTGAAGTGGTGCAGGGTTTCCTGCCTAAGCAGGGGGTTGAACTAGAAGACCTCCAAGGTCCCTTCCAACTCTGATATTCTATTCTATCTGCTGATCCAAGATTTTTAGGGGCCTCAACTGCTATTATTATTATTACATTTTTAATGCCACTTTTTCCAATTGATTCCAATTGTTGCTTTGATTCGGGTGATCTCCAGAGTCCTCGGGTAAAGGGGTGGCCCCACAATACATGAAATAAATAAGCCAATACATCCTTCAATGAAAAACTCAGGCCTTCTCAGGAAATGAGGAAAGCAACAGTACGGCCAGCCTTTCTATCTGTCGCTTCAAGAAATTCAAATTGTTCTTTGGAGGAAGCCAGCAAAGTATTTGCCATTCAGCTGAGAAACATTTCACTCTCTACAAATTTCCTTCCGAATGACTGTCAAGGTCACGGCCGAGAAGCTGACCAGGGTTTTCCACTTGGTTAATCTGTGGTTTCTGGTGTTTCTTAGGGAACACAGGAAATGCTATCCACCTAGTTTTTTTTTAAAAAAAAAATCAAGTCATCTGTGTTACGGCAGGGCAACAGTATCAAGTGTTCTGCATCTGTTTTACACTGAACGGGTGTAATTCTGTAAAGCAAATAGTATATCCCGGCATTATATTACAAATTGGAGGAGGCTGTTTGTTGGGTTCCTGCTTTGTTTAACCTTTTATTTTATTTTTTTGCTTTCGTTTTGAAAGGTGACCCGAGAGGAGCTACCCGAGAAAGAAAGAAAAAAGGCGATTTCAAAAGGTTTGCAAATCTGGGTAGGATAAATAGCGCACAAATTAGAAGGCTTAGGAATCACAACCTCTCTAAAAGATAATATGCAGCTTGTACACAACACCAGTGGAAGGGAACACTGCAAGAAATAACCGGCTGTCTGTCTTATTCTTCACCCGACGCCATGCAACCAGCGGATTTCACATCAGATTAGAAATTTGACAACGTTATTTGCGAGGCTCCGGCTTTGTTTAACCTTGCAGTTCTGAAAGGGAAAGATTGCTTTGTTGTCCCCGTTGTGATTTCAAAACTAGCAGAGGTTAGTTAGAAGGATTATAATGGGTCTGTAAACGAGATGCTCCTCTTTAACAAACAATGGGACAATTATTTTATTGTGCGCTCATTAATTACGCACTGACTTTCATAAAGTTCAGGTGGAAATGAATGCACAAGGAAAACAAGGAAAGCCTCTGTCGCTGGTGATCTAGCCATCGTGGAGAAATTTGGTAGGTCTCTTCTGAGACGAGTATTGCTCTATCCTGTTTTATATTGTGCAATTAAAACACACACACACACACACACACACATTTTTCACACCTTATTCTATCAGAAGTTCTAAAGCAGTGTTGGCAAACCTTTTCAGCATCGAGTGCCCAAACCAGAATGCATGTGCATGTGTGTGCATGCACTGGAGCACCGTAAACCCGAAGACCAGCTGGCCGGTGTGTGCATGTCTATTTTTGGCCATTTTTCAGGCCATTTTCAGAGCATTTTGGGGGCACTTTTAGGGCCACAAATGGCCAAGAAAACAGCCTGTAAATGGCGTGGATATAGCCTGAAAACAGCCTGGAAAATGGCCCATGAAACGGCCTGAAAACAGCCTGGAAAACAGCCCAGAAAACAACCTGAAAATGGCCTAAAAACAACCCAGAAAACAGCCTGAAAATGGCCTGGAAATAGCCTGAAAACTGCCTGGAAAATGGCCCATAAAAGAGCTTGAAAACAGCCTGGAAAACAGCCCAGAAACCAGCCTGGAAAATGGTCCAGAGAGCAGCCTGAGAACAGCCTGGAAAACAGCCCAGAAAACAGCCTGAAAATGGCCTGGAAATAGCCTGAAAACAGCCTGGAAAATGGCCCAGAAAACAGCCTGAAAACAGCCTGGATAACAGCCCAGTAAACAGCCTGAAAATGGCCTGGAAACAGCCTGAAAACAGCCTGGAAAATGGCCCTGAAAACAGCCTGGATAACAGCCCAGAAAACAGCCTGAAATGGCCTGGAAACAGCCTGGAAAATGGCCCATAAAACAGCCTGAAAACAGCCTGGAAAACAGCCTGAAAATGGCCTGGAAATAGCCTGTAAACAGCCTGGAAAACGGCCCAGAAAACAGCCTGAAAGGGCCTAAAAACAGCCTGGAAAAAGCCCTGGTTTGGGGGCTATTTTAAGGCCATTTTTGGGCACCCTGGTGCTCGCAAAGACCAGCTGGTTGGCACATATGTAAATGCCGAATCCAGAAGAGCACCTGGCGATGGTGCACATGCCCACAGAGAAGGCTCTGGGTGCCACCTCTGGCATTTTAGAACCACCATCCCAGTTCTAAAGTCTTTAAACTTTATTTTACAACCCCTTCTTTCTGCTTCCATGTTGACCTTCCTTTCTCTGGGGAATCTTGAAACATATTTATGACTGGGGCCTCCTTCTGTTGACTTTAATTCCACAACATGTTTTGGTATGCTGCACTCGCATTCTTATAATACCTAATTTGAAATTGTTTAATAAATGCCTTTCTCCCGGAAAGGAGGACAAAGCCCATATTATTGGGGGGAAAAAAACTGCATTCAGAATCTCAGCAGGGAAAAAATTAAAGAATTGCAGCACTGGGCCTGAAACTGCCACCTTCTCCACAGTCTTTGCAACAGCTCTATTATTACAGTTGGATTATGTGAAAAAAATAATAATAAAGCTGATTGCATTGAAGAAAAAAGAAAGCAAAAAAACAAAGATGCAGGCTGGGAAAAAAATGAAAAGTATGACCAACAAAAAAGAGACGAGATTTGTAAAGAGAGGTGTTTAGCATTCTCTGTGATGGTTCTCTCAGTTCTGAATTTCAATAATGTTAGTTCTATCCATGTCTCTGGGAATCTACCATTAAGTTCATGCCTAGTCCTGGGGAAATCTTGAAACTGTAGATATGGAGATGTGGGTCTGAAAATTCTCTGGACCCAGGGATGATATGAATAATCCACATAAACCATTTCATTGGTTTGTCTTTCTCTGTGTGAAGGTAGTTAAGATCTCAAGTAATGGCGTCTCCAGGAGTGAGATTCAGCCGGTTTGGACCAGTTCAGGTGAACCGATAGCTCCAACGATCAGTTGAGAGTGAACTGGTTGTTACACCAGTTGAATCCCACCACTGGGGGCTTTCCAGAAATAAGCTGGGAAAACAATCCATGTTAGAAAAACTATTATCAGACTCAATCTCCAAACGAGGACTGGAAAAGAAGCATTTCACACAAGGTGGAAAGAAGCTGACCAGAAACCAACATACGTTGCCAACCCATTTATGTTTTTTCACCTGTCTTCTTACCAACGTAACAGACCTAATGCTCAATTCAGAAGCTTGATGTGCCACTAAAACCAGCTCTATTTTTCCTCTCCTTATCTGAAAAAATCACAGCATAGCTGCAAATCTTCTAAATTTACAGTTTCTTCTCATTTAGCCTTCCCTGTCATTAAAAAAAAAACTTATTTGCGATATGCATTGTATAACGAAGTAGTAAATACTTCCAATTAGCTTTAGTGCCGTAGTCCTACGAAACCTGACGTGTTTATGTTAATACCAAAGCCTACTTGGTATATTTTATCATGCATTAGAGATTTTAATCAGGTAATCTGCACGGCATCTGGAAACCTAAGCACAGGCAGAGTCCGTGGTAACAAAGGCGCTGTAACAGTTCACCTTCACTGAAGAACAATAATGCATTATTAAATTCACTTTCCTGCTCAGTGGTTACACTTAGCTGACCACAGCAAATTTGCTCTCTGCCTGGTCTTCACAAGTTGGCAGAAAAATAGATTCTGTCACCTTTAACAGATTCTGAAAATGACAAGATGCCTCTCTTGGTTTAACTATGAGCCATAATCCTTCAGAAGTAAATATAATTACAAATGCCTTTTGTCACGTAATGCTTAGGAAAGATATTGCACAGGCACGGATGATGATGGCTGCAGATAGCACCCGCCTTGCTTTGCTATAATTAAAAGCAGATATTGATCAGGTTATATATCAGCACTATCTAAAGGTCCACATATGGGTATATCTATCTCGATAGCTTTTCCTGGAGCAACGATGACATCATGGTTGCTGAAATATAACCGTATACAAAGCACATCAGATTCGGAGGTCATATCTTGGGCCTTGTTGTCCTACAAAGGGCCCAGCAGCAAAACCATCTTGTAATTTTATTTGAAGTTCCTCTCGGTCTTTTGCTGAGGGCAAGTCTGTTTGCCGATCCATCACCGACTGGCCCATTAGAAGAGAAATAATTAGGGCTGACGAGAAAATAATAGCGAAAATAATTTGGAGATTTAAGCCTTGCCTGATTGTTCTCCCCAAAGTTCATTAGAAGAATTCAGAAAGTCTCCTTCATTTCTGTCACATCTGTTACTGTCACTGGATTTCTACAGCTTGACATTCATTCGGCCTCTTCTGCAGTCTGACAAGCGTTACTCTTTCGGTATTCCCCCACAAAATGCTTCTAAGGAGCTATTTCGAAGGAACTTCCTTTACAGGAGCCAGAATTGCTACTGGCAAGGCTCTTGTTGGTTCTGGTTATCTTCGTTGTATTTGAGGCATGACAAAAGAGCATATGAGTAAGACACATCACTCGCCCTTAGCCCAAGATAATCCATGCTGACTGTTTTGAAACTACCCTACAAAGCTTCTTAAGAGGCTAAGTGCAGCTGTTGGACAAGACTGGGAAAATTCTCAAACATGGTGACATTAAAACGTCTTCATTTCCAGTCAGATCCAACAAAGCCTCTTATATGGTTCAGTGGCGAGATCCAGAAGAGGGTGAGAAATGGACAAGAAAGTGAAAAAAATAATCTAATGAAGAGAATAACAGAATAACATAAGTGGAGCCCACTTCTCAAGCAGGAGACCCTTTACCATTCTAGGCAAAGGACTGTCAAAGGAGACATTTCCTGACAGAATAATCAATCAATTGCCTCCATAAGTTGTGAATGCTCCAACACCAGAGGTGGGTTGCCAATTTTTCAGGCGCAGAAGCATTCGGGTGGGTGGACAGGGCCTCCCACTGCTGCTACTACCGGTTAGCCCGATCCGGGCCAAACCAGGAGCAACCCACCTCTGTCCAACACTGGACATTTTTAAGAAGATGTTGTATATCCATTTGTCTGAAGTGGTGTAGGGTTTCCGGCCTAAGCAGGAGGTTGGACTAGAAGACCTTCAAGGTCCCTTCCAACTCTGTTATTCCCCCAAAAATTCTAAATTTACAATCTTTTCTTTAAAACATCAAATTTCTAGAAGCAAGTTGTACCACTGATTAATAACTCTCAGGAGATTCCTCCTTAGTTCTAGGTTGGTTCTATCCTTGATTATTTTCCTTTTTTTATCAATTTCATATATACATTCACAATTATATGATCTCAATAACTGTTATTAATAATATGTATTTATAACAATTTTTCCCTACAGTTGACAATATACTTGAAAATTGCTTTCTTAACATCCCATAGATCCATCTTATTTTACAACGGTCCTACTTCTTCTTCCCTCCCTCCCTCTTTCCTTCCCTCATTTCTTCTCTCCTACTCCCCTTCCTTCCCTCCTTCCTTCCCTCCCTCCTTCCCCTTCCCTCTTTCCCTCCTTCCTTCCTTCCCTCCTTCCTTCCTTCCTTCCTTCCCTCCTTTCTTTTCTCCTTCTCTCCTTCCTTTCCCCCTTCCTTTCCTCCTTCCTTCCCCCTTCCTTCTCTCCTACATTCCCTCCTTCCTTCTCTCCTTTCTTCTCTCCCCTTGATTATTTTCCATCCATTGCTTCTTCTTCTACCTTTGAGTGCTTTGGAGAATATTTGACTCCCCTCTTCTTTCTTACATCCCCTCAAATATTGAACACTGCTATCATGTCACTCCTAGTCCTTCTTTTCACTAGACTAGATATACCCATTTCCTCATTCTTCATGTTTTTTAGCCTCCAGACCCCTAACCATCTTTGTTGCTCTTCTCTGCATATGGGGCACAGCACCCCTTTTAAATCCTAAATATATATAGCAAGGCGCACATTCATCACATGCATATTTCCAAAGCATCTCTCCATATCCCACAAAATATAAAATACTTATTGATAAAGAAAACTACTGTACAGTAGAATCTCTGGTCATGAACGCTTCTGACCATGATCAAAGCAGGTTCTAATGAAAAAAATCAGATATTTTTTTCATGGCCGATTTCTCCTTCCATGCCAATTTTTTATTTGTGAGCGCCAAATTTCCAAATTCGGGTCACAACTAAATCGGGTTACGATCAGAGTTATGGAATGAATTATGGCCATGGCCAGAGGTTCTACTGTACTTAATATTATGGTTTTGGTCTCAGACTATAATTCAAATACTTTCTAGCAGTCCTCTTGTTTTAAGCAACTGTTTTTATTCTGCAGGTTAGGGGGGGAAAAAACAGTAAATGCTCTTCGCTGCTTTTCACTTCTCCATTGATTAAAGAATGTTGAACTAAACAGCTTAAGTTTCCCTCCTTGCCTTTTTCCTCATGTTTAATTAATTAATTAATAATTCTTTGTGGCAGCCCCTCAAATACTGTCATGTCTCCCCTAGTCTCTCTTTTCACTAGACATCAGCGGTGGGTTGCTTCTGGTTCGGCCCAGATTGGGGTGAACCAGTTGTGGCTGCAAAAGCATTGTGCACACATGAGTAAACCGGTAGTAAAAAAAACGGAAACATACCACTGCTAGACATACCCAATTCTTGCAATGGAAATAGAAATGAGCTGGTCACATAGCAAGAAGAACTGATGGCAGGTGGACCAAGTCATAGAATAGATCCCTCTAGATTAAAAAAAAAAAAACATCCACAAAAAGACTTAAACCAAGATGGATCTATGAAATCAGAAATTAATGTGCCAATCGGGCCGCTTGGTAAAAGAAAGCTCAGGACCATATAGGCTGGAAACATGTGGAAGAAGCCTTCATCCTGTAGTGGATAAACTAGGGGCGTCAAACACACATTGTCACGGTGGTATCATATGACATATTGGGACTTAGTCTCTGGAAAAAAATAATGTGGGGGTAAGACACCCCTAAAACCCTTGGGATGTGTGTTCTGTTAAGATATAGCCTATTGTGCCTTAAAATGGCTTCTACCATACTGCCCTAAAATGACTTCTACTGTACAGTGCAGTGGAGTTGCCATGGTAATGGCTTCACAGTACTCCACAAGGGGACTCCCTCTGGTAAGGGGAAAAATCCAACTTTAGAAATTACATTTGGTCCGTATATTTTCTCCCTAGCAATGCCAGGTTATCAGCTAGCAATAAATAAATAAGAAACAAGGCATTACTGCCTTCACAACACATTTCCATACTGAATAGAGTTAGTTTCAATGACCCCTATGATTATTTTTTTTAAAAATGAAAAAAAGATGAAAAAGAGAAAAGTCATTAAAAACAAACACCACTAACCAACCAGCCGTAGCCTCCAACTCAAGTAAGCCAACTGGATCTAGTGAGTAATCCTAATTAAAGTGTCTAAAAAGCTGAAAGCACTAAAAACAATTGAACACTTTTTTTTTATTAATCTAATGAATCATGGATCATATCATTACAGTTCTGTATATAACATTAATTTCATTCCTTTCACTTAAGCCTTTTATTGGGATTACTTCAGTTATTAGTTGGTCTAATGTATTGGTTACCTCTGAATCTCACTCCACAATCTCTTCTTATCGTGTGGCATAAAACCCTTGCATGTTATTCAAATTGCTTCATTTATTATGATAGCTTCCCCATGTAAATTGTGCTGACTGCTTGCCCTTGTATAGTCCTCATTAGACTAATGAAAACCTTCAAACGAAAAAAAAAAAACCTAAACAACCTGCCAAATAAAGGTCTGAGGTTATTATGAAAATTACAACTCTGGGAACTGGGAGAAGCTCTGTTCATTAATTCATGCTCAGCAAATTGCTAACTAATTTAGTTGCACTCCTCTGCATTAATGGATTATTTTATAAAAATGTTTTCCACAGCCCAAGACCTTTGGTGCAATGCTTTAGAGAGGCTTGAATTCTAATCAACCTTAACAGTAAATTAGGAATGTAATATCTAAATAATAATTGGGATGGCATATGGAAGAAAATAGTGTTTAAAATCCCATGAAAGCTTCTTTCGGAATTTCAGCTTCATATGTCAATTTCACAGTCGTTAAAACAATTGTACTTTTCAGCATTCTCTGTTGGGCCTGGAAGATGCTGATAACAATAGCAATCCAAACAGATTCCAAAACTCGCATTGATATTGTCCGGAACGATCTGATGATCAGATGCAAGCAGCATCTGTACGAACGTGCTAATCAGAAAAGTCAAAATTTGAAAGAGGAAGGGGGCGAAAAAGGAAACGCAAAAGAAAAAAAAAACAAAGCTTTGAAAAGTCCATTTGCCTTCTGCCTGAAGTTGAGCCAATTGCAATAATCGTCATCCACAAAGCAGATAATTGATCTTCTGACAATGCATTTAATTACACTAAGATGCTCTGAACTGTGAGCTGGCATTAAAAAACGTTGGTCACCAACGGTTAAGATTGCTTTGACTTTTTCATGGATTAATGCATCCGACATCAATGCAGTAGGATGTATTCTGCAATGCCTGGTGGGAGGTTGAGAAAGAGGGTAGATGTTATGTCTCTCTCACCCTAAAGCAACCACCAACAAGGAGCCAAGTATGTATATGTATATTTAACAGATTAACAGAGTTGGAAGGGACCTTGTAGGTCATCTGATTCAACCCTCCACCCAAGCAGGAAATGGTACACCATTTTTGACAGATGGCAGTCAAGTCTCTTCTTGAAAGCTTCCAGTGATGAAGCTCCCACAACTTCTGAAGGCAACTTCTGTTCCGTTGGTTGATTGCTCTCCCTGTCAGAAAGTTTTTCCTTGTTTCAAGGAATCTCTCTTTGATCAGTTTCCATCCATTATTCCTTGTCTGGCCTTCAGATGCCTTGGAAAATAGCTTGACCCCCTCCTCTCTGTAGCAGCCCCTCAAATATTGGAACACTGCAATCCTGCCTCCCCTGGTCCTTCTCTTCACTCATATCATAAGACCTGCTAATAATTATTGGATCATAGCTTTGTACCAGGTCTTCTCAAAAGAGCATCTATCTTGTGGAATAGCTTGCCTTCAGAAGCTGTGGGTGCTTTAACACTGGAGGTTTTTAAGAAGAGACTGGACAGTCACTTGTCTGAAATGGTATAGGCTCTCCTGCTTGACTAGAGGGTTAGACTAGAAGACCTCCAAGGTCTCTTACAGCTTTATTCTGATTAAGAATTTTGTGGGGTGGATGAGCAGTTAATTCAATGGTGTGGAACAAGACTTAAGCTGCGGATTTCTACTTGAGATTGGGGGAGAATAATGAACACTCATTAATACAAAGGCACGTTGATGCTCTAAAGTGGCATTCAACCTCACACTTATCTCAATGGACTTTCCCTACTCATTTGTGACCCACAGACCTTTCTTTATTTTAAAGCTCAAACTCTGCACTGAAATTGGAAAGAGACTTCAATTCCTTTTGTCCCATTGATAAAATAAATCCTTTTGTCCACTGATGAAAGACTCTCGTTTGCATTCTTTGCATTCCTGCTGTCCAATTCACAAGATTCCATCCCTGGACTCTTTCGCCCAACCAATGAAGACAAAATCGCTTGGGCTTCTTTCTCCTGAAAGTCTGAGCTTCTAAACAATCTTAGGGTAGTCACACAGCTATGCTGCAGAACATTCACAACTAGTGCATAAAAATGCAGCTGTAGCATATAGTAGATGTGATTTTACAGTGGAAAGGTAAAAATAAAGATAAAGGTTCCCCTTGAAAATACGCGCTAGTTGTTCCTGACTCTAGGGGGGGGGATGCTCATCTCCATTTCAAACCTGAAGAGCCAACGCTGTCCGAAGACATCTCTGTGGTCATGTGGTTGGCATACTTCCCTTCCCATGTTTCCTTCCTTCCTCCCATTTTTAAAGACTGGGGAGATGTTCACTGTATTTATTCTTTCATTTATCCATTCTGTCATTTACCTCTCCTTCAATTTCTCTCCTCCTTGTGCAATAACAATAGCAATAATACTTAAACTTACATACTGTTTTACAGTGCTTCACAGCCCTCTGTAAACAGTTTTCAGAGTCAGTATATTGCCCCCAATAATTTGGGTCCTCATTTAATTTCTATATAGCAAAATGTATTCCAGAAGTTTTCTTTCAACAACCACACTCTAACCTTGAGCTACAATTCCATTACATGGAAATTTCATTATTTCCAACTTTTGTGCTGCTGGATACGAACAAGTGAAAGTTGTTTCCATCAGTGAAACCATTTGACAGAATTCAGCAAAAGCCTTGCTGGTCAACAGCTTTATTGGTGAATACAAAAAGCCATATTCCTCTCATCCAAGTCCTTAAATCATTCATATGCATATTGCTTTTAACTTCTTAGGTGTATCAAGATTGTAAATTAATAATCTTCTGGAATTTTGGATAGAATGGAACAGAGTAAACCTTACTAACAGTGGAGAATCTCTGCAGCTCAAGGTTGAATTGTGGAGTCCTTGGTGCTCTCTGTGCTTGGTTGATGGGTTGCAGACATTTTGTTACTTCACTAAGAAACATTTGCAATGTTAGAAGGGAGTGTTCCTTCCACATGTCTGTTGTTAGACAAGCCCAACATACCTCTTAATCTGGGATTAAGGGGATCAAATATTCTATCATCTCTCCTGTACAATGACTTGAGAAAATTAAAGAGCTAATAATAGAAGAAGATGAAATTATGGTTCTATTTGATGTTACAGCACTCCTTATTGCGTAGACCAGAGCAGGGGTCAGCAATCTGTGGCTCTCGAGCCACATGTGGCTCTTTCATCCCTCTGCTGTGGCTCCCTGTCACCAGTCGGCTCCACAATTGATAGGACTTTTGTTTAGGACAGGTAGAGGAAAAAGGAATGCCGTGCTAGGAGGAGACTCTATGGTGGGGGAACCGGACTTCCGGTCGGCTCCAGAATTGAACAGGTGGCTTCTGGTTAGGACCTTTGTGGCTCTTTGAGTGTTTAAGGTTGCCAACCACTGGACAAGAACGAAAGAAAAAGTCCATGGTAGCAGTACTGAACAACCACCTGACTTACCCAAATACACTAAGATTGAAATATTCAGAATCACTTCATCAACCTCTACCTATTTTCAGTTTAATGGATAAATATACCAACATAGGATAACTCATGGAATCAGCAGGCATAGCAGGGACTCTAATGTAGCATCTAGAAACGCAGACACTTCCAGACTTTCATCTAGAAGAAACAAAAGGAGTGATCTATAATATACACTGTAATGGCTGTAATAGCCACTTTGCAGGACAAACAGATGCATCCATGAACATACAACAATTTTCAGAAGGAATGATGAAAACTCTTTAATTTTAGAACACATGGACAGTCTTATGAGCCGAGGTGGCACAGTGGTTAAATGCAGCACTGCAGGCTACTTCAGCTGACTGCAGTTCTGCAGTTTGGCTGTTCATATCTCACCGGCTCAGGGTTGACTCAGCCTTCCATCCTTCCGAGGTGGGTGAAATGAGGACCCGGATTGTTGTTGGGGGCAATATGCTGACTCTGTAAACCGCTTAGAGAGGGCTGAAAGCCCTATGAAGTGGTATATAAGTCTAACTGCTATTGCTATTGCTATTATGGTAATTATAATTTCAACTGGGATGGAAATCTAAAAAGCTTGGTATTCAGACAAATTAACCATCAACAGGCACATAGAGATAAACAACATTTACACCCAATTCAAAAGAGACAAACAAAAGCTAAAAAGGAAACAAAGAGACCAGAATGCCTTGTCAATACCCAGATAAGCAGGGATTAACACCAGACGAACAAACAAACAAACAATAGACAACAATCAAATCAAGGTACTACCAAGCAGAAAACAACTACCCCACCAACTCTGACAGGGGAAGCTACTGTCCATAAATAAACAGCAAGTCCTATCCGTTCTAGCAGAGTGGTAGTGCTGAAGTTTATCAAGTTAACTAAACATATAAACCATATTATTTATAAAATTTGCCAATTGTATTTGCTATTTTGATTGATTGCACATGAGTATAAATAAGAACATGAGGAACTCTGAATATCCTCCAGGGTCTGCCTTGCTCATAGAAGGGCCAGCTTAAAATAATGTGACCTGTGACTTCTGTTGCCATCTTGCCACATAGACAGTGGTGGTATTCAGCCGGTTCGGATTGGTTCAGGCGAACTGGTAGTGGTGACCTATGGGTGGGCCCGCTCACCCACCCTGGAACCATGCCGTCCTGTTTAGCCACATTTCTTAAGCCATGCACATGCATGCAAGCTGCGCACATGAGCAAAGCACATGCATGGAAGGGCATGCATATGCGTGGAAGGTGTGTGCATGACCAAAGCGAGAATGCGCGCGCATGCTCACAGTTTCAGTGATTGGCAAACAGGTGGTAAAATCACATGAAATGAAATCTCTGCACATAGACATAGTTTTATATCTTATATCGGCTGTCGAGAAGGACAGATGGAAAAGGATTAATGTGTGTCCTGGGAAAGGACCATCTTTGTTTATAAGAAATAAGATTGTGTACATAATTGATTGCAACACCAATATCTTCCACCAACTTGGCCCAACTTCTTCTGCCATTCCATATCTGCTCTCTTCAAGCATTTTCATGGCAATGAAATATATGGATATTGTTGATGATATATAGCTAAATAGAATATTATTGTCAAGCATGGATAACCAATTAAGTGAAATGCTTGTTATATTAAAATGAAATTTGATGATATATGCTGCATACAGAAACTAGAAACAACAAGTGGAAAATGAAATGATAAAGTTGATATATTATTCATGGAAGGGCAAAAAAGGATTTTGTTTATTTGTTAAGAAAAATTAAAATTTAAGATGGTAATTTGGAAAGAAAATGTGGGGCCGAAATTAGAAATGATGTGATGTAAAATTAATTATGTATAAGAGAAAAATGTAAAAAAAGGGGGGGGGGACCCAGTCAACACTCTGTTTGTAAAGAGGTTTTGAAATTGTAACAAAAAATAATAAAAAATAATGCAAAAATTAGAAAAAAAGGATTTTCATGGTATCTTCAAGTGCAACTTTTGATTCATTTTTAATTAATTAAATTTAAAAAGGGAACCAGAAGAAGATGTCTTTTTCTGAAGAGGGTGTTTTCCTAGGACCTCCCAGTTGTAATGATTAAAAGTCATTTGAGTTTCAATTGATGTGTGTGTGTGTGTGTGTGTCTGTGTGTAACCGAGTAATATATAAACGGTTAATGAGTAATGTTCAAAGATGTATCTGTGTGTCTCTGTGCTTTTTTTTTTTAAATAGACGATGTAGTCAAGGCATTTTCTATCGTGAGGATACAAATGCCTACATCTATTTAGTTTGCATTAATTTATCCACCCGTAATAATGATTAATGACTTTGAAAGATTAAAGACTGTCTGAAACAAAATTGCATATTTGAGCTACAGGCCTGTAAGCAGATAATAACTATCTCTGCAAATATCTCTTAAGTGGAACAGGTAAGTTTGGCCCCAGAGTTATAGGCAGGGCTGGCTCAGAAGCTGTGATAAATGCAGTCATGACAAAAAACCATTTTTAATTCAGAATATCCTATAAATCTAGATCACCCTGAAATATTAACACCACTTCAGAAAGTAAGGTTATGGGTGGTGGAGGTAGCAATCAAAAGGAGAAGAAATTAGTGACCTAAACAAGAACCATTTAAGAAAAAAAAGAACCTCAAAAGCACAGCAGATTAAATGGGAATAATTTCCTTTCCTTTCCCTCCCCTTCTCTTTCTTTCTTTTCCCTTCCCTTCCCTTCTCTGGCTTCCTCCCTCCCTCCCTCCCTCCTTCCCTTCCTTTCGTTTTCCTTCCCAGACTTTCTTCCTTTCTTCCTCCCTCCCTCTCTCCCTCCTTCCTTTCCTTTCTTTTTCTTCCCTTCCCTTCCTAGGCTTCCTCCCTCCCCCTCTCCTTCCCTTCCCTTCCCATTCCTCCTCCCTCCCTTTCTTCTTTCCCTCCTTCCTTTCCTTTCTTGTCCTTCCCTTCCCAGGCTTCTTCCCTCCCCTTCTCCTTCCCTTCCCTTTCCATTCCTCCTCCCTCCCTCCCTTTCTTCTTTCCTCCCTCTCTCCTTTCCTTTCCAAGTTTCCTCTTTCCTTTCCTTTTCCCTCCTCTCCTCTCTCCTTTCTCCTTTCCTGTTCTCCCCTGTCCTTCCACTCTTCCCCTTCCCTGGCTTGTTATGTGAATACATGGTTTAATCGGAACACTTTTAAAAATGGTTATCAAGTAAACACTTTTATGGGAAATCCCGTTTCACTGGGAGTCTATTCTAACTTGACCATGCATTTGTATTTAAATGTAGATGGGCTGAAGCCAAACCATCTCCCCGAAAATGGAAAAAAAAGTCACTTTTATAACACTCACACAGTGACTGGGATACCATTTTGCAGGATTTAAATGCTTGTGTGTGTGTGGGGGGGGGGGGGAAGCAAGCAAGAAGCCACGGCCGGCTGTGTGTGCAATGAACCAAAATTAATGATTTGTATAAAAGAAATGTTGTTCTCATTAATTTTTAGTGTAATCTTATTAAAAATGCCACCTGTCCAGAATGAAAGCGTCCAGATTTCAATTCTCTTTCCATATCTAGCAGTAGTTGAAACAAGACAGATCTGGATTTTTGTTTTTAATTTTCTTTTTGTATCTATTAACTTGGACCACAAAAACACCCTCATTACAGTTCTTTATTGCCACAGAAATTCCACACTTAGTTATCAAGGTTTTTACTTTACATCGCTAACAAGCTGTTGCATTTCAGCTGGACAACTATTCTTTGATTTTGCTTTTAGCACACAGAGGTTGTTTAAAAAGATCTGCATTTCAAAACCATGAAATTAGCCTCAAATTGCACAAGAAGCCCTTCCATACTACGACCTCATACTACGACCTCTTACAATACTAGACAACACAGTATCAGGGCTAGAGGCATTCAAATTTCTAGGTTCTCTCATATCTCAAGACCTAAAATCACCTCCTGCCGATTACCTCCCTTCGACCGATTAGATCGCACAGATTAGGCCTCCTCCGAGTTCCATCCGCCAGTCAGTGCCGACTGGCGACTACGCAGAGGAGAGCCTTCTCAGTAGCAGCTCCGACCCTTTGGAACGATCTCCCCGTGGAGATTCGCACCCTCACCACCGTCCAGACCTTCCGCACAGCCCTTAGGATCTGGCTATCCCGTCAGGCCTGGGGATAAGATTCTAATTTGCCCCACCCGAATGTTGAATGAAAGTTGTGTTTTATTGTTTTATTTTTATTTATGCACTGTCTTGTGTTTTTGTTTTGCACCCCTCTTCCCATGTATTGTAAGCCGCCCTGAGTCCCCTCAGGGAAAAGGGCGGCCTATAAATCATAATAAACTACAAACTACAAACTACAAACTAAAATGGACACCTAACATCAAAAATGTCATCAAAAAAGCTCAACAAAGAATGTTCTTCCTGCGCCAACTCTGGAAGCTGAAACAGCCCAAAGAGCTGCTGATTCTGTTCTACAGAGGAATTATTGAGTCTGTCATCTGCACCTCCATAACTGTCTGGTTTGGTTCTGCAACCCAACAGGCAGACACAAACTTCAGAGGATAATTAGAACTGCAGAAAAAAACAATTGCTACCAACCTGCCTTCCATTGAGGACCTGTATGCTGCACGAGTCAAAAAGAGGGCTGTGAAAATATTTACGGAACCCTCGCATTCTGGACATAAATTTTTTCAACTCCTACCCTCAAAATGATGCTATAGAGCACTGCACAACCAAACAACTAGACACAAGAGCAGTTTTTTCCCCGAATGCCATCACTCTGCTAAACAAATATTTCCCAAAAGACGGTCAAACTATTCACTAAGGTTGCATTACTATTACTATTAGTCTTCTCATCCTTCCTATCACCCATCTCCTCCCACTTATGAATGCAGGACTGTAGCTTTGCTGCTTGTATCCTTACAATTTATATTGGTATTGATTGTTTCCTGATTGCTTATTTGTACCCCATGACTATCGTTAAGTGTTGTACCCTATGATTCTTGATGAATGTATCTTGTATTTTTATGTACACTCAGAGCAAATGCATCAAAGACAAATTCCTTGTGTGTCCAATCACACTTGGCCAATAAAGAAATCTGTCTGTCTGTCTGCCTGCCTGCCTGCCTGCCTGCCTCCTGCCTGCTGACTACCTACCTACCTACCTACCTACCTACCTACCTACATACATACATACATACATACATACATACATACAACTGTAATGTTTTCTACATGGAAAGACATTGGTTAATATTTCCATCAGAGAAAAAAAGCATCTCACAAACCAAATAAGGTAGCATAATAATCAACAGAAGTCCTAATATACATTAATCTAGCTCACATGTTTTCCATCGGATGGCTGATTAAATTCAAAATAAATTAGATGAAATCCACCGGTCTCATTTTACACCATTAGCAGTGGCAGGAGCTAAGCAATTTAAGCTGCTCTTCCTTCCCAACACAGGGCCATCCACGGTTAGCTCACACCGGCTGAATTTAAGTGACTTGTTTCTTTGATCAACTTCAGATCCACCCCAATTACAGAAAAAAAAATCATTTATGAGTACTGTATTTCCCTATAAAGAACAAGCATCTGAGAAGTGGGAAAGATAAGGGCTGCTATTGTCCTGTATGAGTTTCATTGTGAGATTTTAATCATTTTCTTCTTTTCATAACAGCACAATCGAATAATTCCTGCCACTTATTTTCTCCATTGTTGCAGTAATTAATGTACTACACCAGCGTCTAAGAGAAGTCATGTTATCTTTTGATAGAGACAGGAAGTTAGTGCTCGCTCTCTCCTTGGCGCTAATGTCTCTTGCTTGTGAGCCACTCAAATGATAACAGAATACGAATGGAGGGAAAGCATCGCTTCCAATCGGAGTGCAATGAAACAACAACTTCAACCCACACGCTACCTTTCTCCAGGTGCATTCGTTTGGAGTCATGCCCACCCTCGTGGCCGGCCAGGTCACCTTCTTTCGGACCAGGTAAGACGTTTGGAGATAAGCCCAACAACATCTGGTTCATGGAGAGGCCGTTCTGATGGACAGCTGCCAGGATATGCAGAGGGAGAACAAAGAACAAAATATGGGGGATGAGATGTTCAACTTCAGCTAGGAAATATTGACTTTCATTGCATCTTGTGTCTACTGATGGAAGGGTCTGAAGGTTCTTGCCAGACCACCCAATGACCAAGCCTACCCAGGTCATAATAATTCTTGATCCTTGAGCTTTCCCAATAGATAGAAGTTTCATTCCTCTGTTTCATGCCTTAAGAAGCTGAGAACTTTCTATTTCTATTCTTGATTTCTATGAATATGTGTTGCAATGCAAGCATCCTTTGTCCATAACCTTTAAATTATAGAAATTCAAACCTGTGACACTTTTCACTGTGTCCTACAGAGTCAGAAGGAGAAAAGAGGACAGATCAGTTGGGGGTACCTAGTTGGGAAACCAAGATGATTTGGATTTCAGCTGTAGCAAAGAAAGAGTAGACCCTTGTCCATCACAAAAGGGCAGTAGCAGAAGGATATTTATCTCTTTTTCTTCTTTGATTTTTCTTCATTCCTTTCCTTCTTTTCCCTTCCTCTCCTTTCCTCCCCTTCCCTTTACTGCCCTGTCCTGCCCTTTCTCCTTTCCTTTACTTCCCAGGCTTCCAATGTTCCTTCCTTTTTTCCTCCCTCCCTCCCTCCCTCCCTCCTTTCCTTTCCTTTCTTTTCCTTTCCTTTCCCTCCCAGGCTCCCTCCCTCCTTTCTCCCTCCTCTTCTTTTCTTTCCTTTCTGCTTCCCTTTATTTTCCTTTCTTTCCTTTCCTTTCTGCTTCCCTTCCCTTTCTTCCTTCCCTTTCATCTTTCCTTTTTTTTCCCTTTCACATTTACCCATTCTTCTCTTTTTCATGCTCCACCTACACTTCTTGTGCTTTAATTAATAGCTTGGGAGGCATATCTTCTTCTTTTTTTGCCCTAAGCCAAGAGAACAACATGCTCAATCTTCGCCTGAGAGTTGGCTCTTAAAATTCAAGGGCTCTGCCTTCAGCAGAGCAGTAGAAAAATTCTGAAGCCGCCCTCGACCAAGTGGCAGCCTAAACATCCCTTTTAAAGACCACATGGCTGATTCCTCAACAGACATCCATGCATTTGCTTCATAAAAATAATTGAATAAATGTTATTGGCCTTTGTTATTTTTTTTTGTTTAGGGATTACTTTTATTTTATTTTTATAAAGGTGCCCGGCTTTTTGTAAATTGGATGTTATGGTTTGCACTAGACAAACATGATTATTTTCTCCTTGTTGAAAATGGTGTATGAATTAGATATTCAACTGTTAGTGTACAGACATATAATTTCATACAGAATGAGCTTATTCACTTATAGCAAAACTGACCGAGCATTTTGCCTCTTCTTTTAAAAAAGAAATGACAGGATTTGCAAATTGCTTTTCTGTTTTCCCACATATGAATTCACTGACCCTGTAAGATACAAAAATAGCTGGGGAAATTCCCAGTCTCCAACTTGTGTATGGTCCTTCTATCACCTCATCTCCATGATCTTTTCTACCGCACTGTGAAGGCTGCAACTTGATTTATATACATAGTTTTAAGGAAGCAGGAATTGCTCCTCTATGTATAAAAAGACAAGAGCACAAGTTAGTTCACGATTTAAGTTATTTGAGGTTTCCATTCTAGCTAGCAATTGTGGACAGTAGATTTCTCCTGGACATATTCTGTGATCCCAGGAGCTTATTAACCAGACATACAATTGCAATTTGTGAATCAGAGACCATGATGAAGACGCTTCATTTCAACAGCTCATTTTTATTTTATTTTTATTTTGGACTACAAAAACATTCAAACTCCATTGATGGCATTTGCCATCTTTTATCTTTAACATTTGATTGATTTGACTGTAATTTCTTGGTTTGCTGTGAGCCACCCAGAGTCACTGAAAGTTAAGTAGCATACAGGTTTCATAAATTATTGCTACTACACATTTTTTGGTTGTTTTGTAATATTTGGATACAGCACTATCTTCACACACCTGAGGGCAGTCTATGAAAAACAAAACAAAAAAACAAGACGTTGTAACAAATTAAAAAAAACTCAGTTACCCTGGGTGTATCATGCATCAGAAATGTAGGATCGATCTTTGATGGGAAAGACACTTATTCTTCTTCTGGGTATAGGAATTCTTTTCTAAACAGAATAACAGAGTTGGAAGGGACCTTGGAGGTCTTCTAGTCCAATCCCTTGATCAGGCAGGAGACCTTTACCATTTCAGACAAATGGTTGTCCAGTCTCTTCTTAAAAACTTCCAGTGTTGAAGCACCCACAACTTCTGGAGGCAAGTTGTCCCATTGATTAACTGACTCTGTTAAGAAATTTATTCTTAGTTCTAGGTTGCTTCTCTCCTTGACTAGCTTCCATCCTTTGCTTCTTGTCCTGTCCTCAGGTGCTCTGGAGAATAGGTTGACTCCCTCTTCTTTGTGGAAACCCCTCAGATATTGGAACATTGCTCTCATATCACCCTTAGTCCTTCTTTTCATTAAACTAGACTTACCCAATTCCTGCAATCGTTCTTCAACTGTGCCTATCCTTTGCGTGACCCGACAAAAGCGCGAACGTCATAAGCGCGCCGACAAAACCGTGGCGCTAAAACCGCGATGTCAAAAGCGCGCCGACAACAGCGCGCCGACATAAGCGCGATTTAAGTTAAGATAAGGTTTAGGGTTAGGTTTAGGGTTAGGTTTAGGGTTAGGGTTAGGGTTAGGGTTAGGGTTACGTTACAGCGCGCTTCTGTCACCGCGCTTTTGTCGGCGCGCTTCAGGGCTAATTCGTCACTCATTCGTCGCACGGTTTTGTCAGTGCGGTTTTGTCAGTGCGGTTTAGTCAGGCGCGCTTTTGTTGTTCGCACATTTGTGGTGGAACCATCCTTTGCAGATTTTCAGAAGCACTAAAGACATTTTGTGCTAAAGCATTAAAAACTTTAGAAAAATGTATCTCTCTCTATAAGGCAACGCGAAATGAATTAAACCACCTTCCATAAGCAATGGAGCAGGCATGCAATTTGCAACTGCTCCCTTGCTCCTTTCTTTACATAACTATTATCACTTGATGACAACATCTATTGCTTAGTGCCTCGCGTATGTAAGCATGTCACTGCAGATCAAACAAATTGTCTTAAACAGTAAGAGAGTGGTAAGAAAGCAAGTGATGCATTTATGCATAACCTGAACTTTCCTTTTAATGCTCTACTTACCATAAGCACCACTTCCTCAATTTCAAAAGTCTACAATGGCTTTCTTTACACAATAACACTAATGCTCAAACTCATGGAACCTATTAAAGTGCATGTCAAAGGGTATTCATTTTACTTTCAGAGAACTGAAAAAATAGAGCAAAGAGCAAACTTGAGGACATTATGGTTTTATTTAAAAAAAATAATGGGACAGGGCAAAACCTTGTATCAATGGGCAGCCGCAAAGTCACAAAGTGTTAATATCCTTTTACAGAAGAAAACTAAAAGATTTCCCTATGTCAAGCAATGATTTCTGAACTCAAATTGAGGTGTAGAACTGCATGCAGCACAAGAAAAGATTAAAAAAAAAGAATCCTTGCTTATATCTGCTAGCCAAATGCAACAGCAACAGTGCTAGATTTTTTAAAATAACAACAAACTAACTCAGATTTGTCTGAGAAGTACTCCAAATTAAAGTAATAATAATTTATACTAAAAGGCAGCGTTGTGTCCTTTTCTAGAGATATAAAATGAAAAGGAATTGAGAACCTGGATCAACCATGGCTGATAAAGGTAGAGGTTCTCCTTACACATGTGCTAGTCATTCCTGACAATAGGGGGCAATGCTGATCTCCGTTTCCAAGCCAAAGAGCCAGTGCTGTCCGAAGACGTCTCTGTAATCATGTGGCCGGCATGACTAAATGCCAAAAGCGCTTGGAACACTGTTACCTTCCCACCAAAATGGTCCCTATTTTTCTACTTTCATTTTTACATGCTGTCGAACTGCTAGGTTGGCAGAAGCTGGGACAAGTAACAGGAGTTCACTCCATTACACGGTGCTAGGGATTTGAACCGCTGAACTGCCGACCTTTCTGATTGACAAGCTCAGCGTCTTAGCCACTGCCCTGGCTGATAAATCACAGCAAAAACAAGTTTGTAGTCTCAGCCTCTGAATGTTTCTTTCTTTCACTCTCTCTCTCTCTCTCTTTTTTAAAAAAATATCTTTTTACAAATATATATTCTGTTACCATCACTACCTCTGGAGCCTGAAAATGACATTTGAGACTGCAAATACAGAGAGAGAGTTTTTTGCTGGAAAAGAGAGAAATGTTTTTCTCCATCATTGTTTTGTTTTGCTTCACGACTGACTTCTGACCCTGATTGGTCTCAGGATGGACTCTGTTTCAAGGAGATGAGTCAACTTTGTTCTGGTTTAATTGAAACAACAAGCAAAATGAGTGTTTCGTTTTGAACTGTTGCTGTTCTGGGGCAAACCGGCTTCCTTGATTCAAAGGTAGAATCAAGATGCTGCCCATCCTAAGAGCTGCAGAAACTTGTCCTTGAAGATGACTTTTCCATAGATTTGGTTGAGAACTTACATCTCTTCTTCTTCTTCTTCTTCTTCTTCTTCTTCTTCTTCTTCTTCTTCTTCTTCTTCTTCTTCTTCTTCTTCTTCTCCTCCTCCTTCTCCTCCTCCTCCTCTTCTTCCTTCCATCCTTCCATCCCTCCTCCTCCTCCACTTCTTCTTCCTTCCTCCTCCTCTTCTTCTTCCTTCCTCCTCCTCTTCTTCCTTCCTCCTCTTCCTCCTCCTCTTCTTCCTCCCTCCCTCCCCTCCTCCTTCTCTCCTCCTCCTCCTCCTCCTCCTCCTTCCACACAGATACCATGGCAACAAGGGGGTTAACATCATTATTGGGAAAGATGTCTGATGCCACAATTCCTACCATACTGGCAACCTTCCCAGTTCACCTGGGTCTTTAAGTACAGGAATGAAATTGTAATGTGGAAGTTGGAAAATAGAGTAGGGTTTCAGTCATTTTGTTCACAATTTTGTTTGCAATTAATTTTCTCGGACATAGTTTCTACCTCAGAGTTCCCTCAGTTTTTGTTTTTGTTTTGGTTCCAAATCACTGGATCAGGGGTATCAAACTTGATTTCATTGAGGGCCACATCAGGGTTGTGTTTGACCTCGAGGGGGCAGGGGGCAGCATGGCCAGCTTGAGGTCACTCATGTCAGGGGCGCTCTTGAGGGCCTGAGTACTCTGCCAACAAAAACAGGTTCTCAAGCTCTGTTTTCAGCTTCAAGGGCCTCCTGCAACCCTCCGCCAGCAAAAATGGAGCTTGGGAAGGCTGCACACAGCCTTCCCGAGGTCTGTTTTCACTGGCAGAGGCACCACAGGCGGGTCCTTCATTGTTTCTAGGGCAGCCCCATGGTCTAGCTCTAAGCCCCCTGTGGGTTATATCTGGCCCCTGGGCCTTGAGTTTGCCTTGCAGTGGATGAATGAATGCTCACAGCAACATGGATGGAACTGTCATCCTTTGTGTGTGGAACAATGTCACCTTCAGGAGGTCAGAAGACAGGCCACTAAACTGTCTTTCCATTCTCTCCTTGGAGAGGTGGGGGAAAACAGAGTGGATGCTGATTGGCTGATTCTCTGCCTGTTTTCTGCATTTGGAGCCCAACGAAACGGAACTCTACTTTGAATCAGTTCCACACTGTATAATGGGTAGGATGGAGATGTTAGTGATAGGAATGGTGCGGTGGCCTAGAGGTTGAGCTCTCGCCTCACAATCAGGAGGCTGTGAGTTCGATCCTAGGTAGAGGCAGATATATTCTCACTGAGAATATATCTGCTGAACAAAACTCCGCATTGACGACAGGAAGGGCATCTGGCCATTCAAACACTCTGTTAGCTCCATTCAGTTGTTCAGACTCCACCCCACAAGAGATTATTGGGTTGTTAAATGAAGATGATGATGATGATGGAGATGTTAGAGATAGCAAAAGGGCACATTTATTATTGCAGGTTTTTGAAACAGGGATTGCAAAAGGAAATACCCAGTGACCTACGGATTCTGTCTGAAGAGCTTTCAGTTCGGGCAGGGGAGCTGGATACACTGCTGCTACGATGTGAAGATGGATGGCTACCAGGCCTTCGACCGTCTTCGAGAGATGGAGCAGGGGAAGGACTGTCTGGAACTCGTTCCTGCACATCATCAAGACAAAACAAAGACACAGCTTCACATAAAAGGAAAGAATGTCTTCAAATTGTCTAAATATCTCTAGACTCCACATGGCTGAATGTAGGGGTTGCCAAGCTTAACCAAGTTTTTCATTTTTTTCCATTTTCAGTTTGATGCAATTTCTGTTTCTCTAAACTCAAGGGGAGATGATACAAGCAAGCAAACCATCTTACCCTGAAAGCAGGGCAGGAACTCAAAAACCTATTTAATAGGGACAATTTAATGGGATAGCTTTCTCACACCCCACTACATATAAATAGACTAATAAAAACTTTTAAGACACAGAGCTTTTGATTTAACATACTTATTTCTATTTTATTATATGTGTCCAGGATCTCGGGTTAAATCAAATTTATTTTCTTTCTTTCTTTCTTTCTTTGTTTCTTCCTTTCCTTCCTTCCTTCTTTTCCTTTCTTCCTTTCCTTCCTTCCTTCCTATCCTTCCTTCCTCTCTATCCTTCCTTCCTTCTTTCTTCCTTCTTTATTTCCTTCCCTCCTTCTTCCCTATCCTTCCTTCCTTCCTTCTTTCCTTTCTTTCTCTTCCTTCTTTCTTTCTTTCTTCCTTCTTTCCTTCTTTCCTTCCTTCTTCCCTATCCTTCCTTCCTTTCTCCTTCTTTCCTTTCTTTCTCTTTCTTCTTTCTTTTTTCCTTCTTTCCTTTCTTCCTTCTTCCCTATCCTTCCTTCCTTTCTTCCTTCTTTCCTTTCTTTCTTTCTCTTTCTTCATTCTTTCTTCCTTCTTTCCTTTCTTCCTTCTTCCCTATCCTTCCTTCCTTCCTTTCTTCCTTCTTTCTTTCTTTCTTTTCTTTTCTTCTTTCTTTCTTTCTTTCTTTCTTTCTTTCTTTCTTTTCTCTCACAACCTAATCTAATTGGTGAGAAGCAGTTTGGGCAAAGCCAATTGCTCACAAATTTCTCCTTGCTATACAATATTCTTGACTCCATTGGGCCAAAACAGAACCCCCAAATCTGCCCCTCTTGATGATGGTTGGCTGGCACTTAAGATGTCCACCAAAGGCAAATAAGTGACCTGGGTTTCCTGCCTTTGTTTTTACCCTGTTCCCATTCTGCAGGCCCTGTGGCAGGAAAAATTGCAAGGGTAGAAAAAAATCACGAGCCAACACTATTGCCAAGTATCTCTTCAACCTAAACCTTTCTGTTACACGATCATGGTCAGCTGACAAAAGGCAAGGCAGGCATTGGGAACTAGGAAGCAGGGCTTGTGATGCCTGGGAGCAATGGACACACAGCCTATGGGGATCGTAAATGGGCTCATGGGGAATGCATCACATTCTCTGGGCCTGAATGTTATGTTAAAAGAGATAACCTAACGCATGTGTTACGTTCAATGTATGTGTTTTATTAATCTTGTCATTACAGGACCTGAATTCACTAATACCTCTAAACAGTCTTAGAACCAACTGCTGTAAGTTGCCAGAATTATTATTATTATTATACAATTGTATCACAGCGGCCAGTTGTTTCGCCGGATTTGGCATTGGTTACTAGTCAGGCCCCACCCAGGGGCCTAGGACATCGTAACGTATTTTCGTAATATGCGTGCAGATCCAAGCAGTGCGGCTTTTTGCATTTGACTGATGGTGATTTTGTCATCTTTTAACTGTTTTAAATGTAATTCCAGTGCTTTTGGAATAGCACCCAGTGTGCCAATTACCACTGGAATTACCACTACTGGTTTGTGCCATAGTCGTTGAATTTCAATTTTTAAGTCCTGGTATTATTATTATTGTTGTTGTTGTTGTTATTGTTATTGTTATTATTTCTTCTTCTTCTTCTTCTTAGCTGGTCGGCGCGCACATACTTGTTTTTTTGGCCATTTTGAGGCCTGTTTTTTTGGGTAATATTTCGAGCCATTTTCAAGAAGGTTTTCTGGACCATTTTCTGGTGCCCTGGCACCCACGAAGACCAACTCTCCAGGGTGCAAGTGCATGCCGGAAAGCAGAAGAGCAGCTGGCGATGGCATGTGTGCCCACAGAGAGAGCTCTGCATGCCACATCTGTCATGCGTGCCATAGGTTTGCCATCAGAGATATACCATATTGTTCAGAGTATAAGATGCACTGGAGTATAAGACGCAACAAAGTGTTGAAAAAGCAATTTTTTTTAAAAAAAAGGTTTTGCACTCTGCAAACCTCCCCAAAATGGCCCATTTTTCATGAAAATGGGCCTGGGTTTTTGTTTTTGTTTTTCAAAAAAAGGGCATGAATATCCTTTAGGAGGCATATAGAGAGCTCCTGGGATCTGAGGGGGGACAAAATTGAGCAAAAAAACAGCCTGTTTTTTTGTTCATTTCTGCCCTCTCCAGCCCCCAGGAGCACTCTGGAAGCCTCCTAAAGGCTATCCACGGCCATTTTGATGAAGGGACTGGGTTTTCAGGAGGCCAAAAATGCTGTATTCAGTGTATAAGACGCACCCAGATTTTCAGCCTCTTTTTTGAGGGAAAAAGGTGTGTTTTATACTCCGAAAAATATGGTAGACTAAATTCAATGTCCTACAATACTAGTTGTTACTTTCTTAAGGAGAAAAAATATTTTGCCATTGAGCTGAACTTACAGAAAGCTGCTCCTTCTATCGTTTAATAAGGTAAAAAGTTATGGTGCCCTTCAGCTGAACTCAATTCCTGCTGACAGCATCCATACAGTTTTCTTGGCAATGTGATGAGTGGGGTTTGCCAGAGACTTCTTCTGGGATGGTTTCAGGCTTCTGAGGTTAGCCAGGATTGGGTAGGAAAACAGCAAAGCAAAGCTCTACACTTATGTTGTGTTTATTTTCTCATTAGGAATTCATTTTAAAGCCGATAAGGCAGCGTGCTTCCAGAACGCAGGCAGAAATTTACATAGCTGAATAATAACTTGATAAAAGAAATCCAGGTCAACATAATTCTGAAGCTGGAGAAGTTCCACCTCTCAATTTCCATATGGAAAGTACCCTTCCCTTAAGAGAAACCTCTATGGAGAAAGAGTATTTACAGGTAGTCCTCGACGTATGTCCAAAATTGAGCATTAACATGTATGTCGTTAAGTGGCACATTTGTTAAGTGGGTTTTGCCCTGCTTTGACCTTTCTGGCCACAGTTATTTAGTGAATAACTGCAGTTGATAAACTAGTTGTTCAATGAATTTCGCTTCCCCATTGAACTTGCTCCTCAGAAGGTCATAAAAGGTGATCATGTGACCTTGAGACACAGTACCAGTTGCAAAAATGAGCCATTAACAAACATCTGGATTTTGATCACATGATCATGGGGATGCTGCAAAGGTCGTATCTATGAAAACAGTCATGAGCTATATTTTTCAGTGTGGTGGTCACTGAATGAACCTTTGTAAGTCGAGAACTAATCTGTAGTTTACCTATGTTCTCCAAAGTTGTACCAATCAGAAAGAGACTTCCCAGTTCTGTGAGAACTCATCCATACAAGGTATCAGGTTGTATTCCATCCCTAAATTAGGATTTTGGTCTTTAAATTTTTTGGGTAAAGCTGAACACCGTGAGGTTGCAAAATTCCCCAAATATTGCTAAATATTACTTTCCACTGAATGAAAAGCAAAGTATATGTTGAGTGAAATCAAGAGGAAGTACTCTTTTGATCCAACGCAAATAGAATCCCCAAGAATTGTCTGAAGAGGTTATTTATAACTAGCTGATAACCCAACCTTATCCAGGTATTTATTTATAGGGGGGAAATGTCCGGACCAAATGTAATATTTAATGTTAGATTTTCCCCCTTACCAGACAGAGCCCCCTTGTGGAGTACTGTGAAGCCGTTACCATGGCATCTCCACTGCACTGTACAGTAGAAGCCATTTTACTGCAGTACAGTAGAAGCCATTTGAAAACACAGCAGGCTGTTTCGTAACAGAACACACACCCTGGGGGGTATTAGGGGTGTCTATATATATAGATTTTGAAAAAAAATCCATGGAAATTTCTAAAATGTTTTCAGTGAGGGTTTTAAAAAAAACCACCATCTCTTGGGCACTTTTTTCCTGAATATTGAATGGCAGATAACAAGACAGCTGAGGAGATCCACTTTTTTTCTTGAGATTCCTGAGGTGAAAATGAAGGAGTTTATTGCTTTGTTTCCTATCACAGAAGTTAAACTGACAGTCAGTTTTTCAGTGCAGATATGTCAGTTATTTCGACAACCAAGAGTTGATAGCGTCAAAGAAACTCGGGCCAAATGTTGGTTACACAAGAAGAACAGTAGAAGAAAAAAAAGGTTCTAGGATTAAACTAGGGAGTTACCTCAACATGCTTTATTTGGGGGGATTTGATTGAGGGCGCAATTGTATGTATCGTTCATAAATCAAACCAGAATTACGAACTGCAATAATAGTTGATCAAATGATCTTTGAATACGGTAATTTTCTAAGGTTAAAAAAAAAATCATATGCCTCCTTCAGCAAAATAAACAAATACCAAAACCAATATCAAATCAAAAATATTTTTCTGCAATTTTTTATTGATGTATACATAACTAAGAGGGAGAAAATTATTAGTATCTGATAAACAGTAGTCTGAAAAACTGATGGTAATTGTTATAGGACATCTGATTGTATTTTTTGTAACAAATTAGCAGAAACTCCTCTGGAAAGTAGGAGAAAAAAAATAACTGTTTTGCTTAAATTTAGTTTACTGTCCTTTTACAGTGATACACATTACTTTGAAAAGCTACTATAAATCTGCTGGAAAATGACTTGATTTATCAACTATGTCTTGAACTTGTTTAGGAAAGGGGAAATATAAATATAACAACCATAAACAACAACAAAGACGGGAGCTCATAGTTATTCTTGGATTTGGTTGTCTCCTACCGCAGTTCTTAAATTTGCCATAAATGGACAACTTATATCCACATTTAAGAAAATCCCAGAGTTGAAAGGAACTTTGGGCGACTTCTAGTCCAACCCTCTACTCAAGCAGGGGAGTCTATACCATATGAGACAAGTGACTATCCATTCTCTCCTTGAAAGCCTCCACTGATGGAGCACCCACAACTTCTGAAGGCAAGATGTTCCACTGAATAATTGTTCTCACCGTCAGGAAATTTCTCCTAAGTTCTAGGTTGGTTCTCTCCTTGATTAGTAACCCTTAGTAATTAGTAATCCTTGATTTACCTAACCCAGTACAAATATCAGCAATATCAACAAAGGTGAGTGGCCTGCACCTTTGTCACCTGGCATGACAGAAGAATACTGGTCAAATCCAGAACAAAATGCCAGGGAGTTAAAGCCGTAGAAAAGAACAATGTGCTTGCTTATTAGCCAAAGGTTCAGTACAATTTAGATGATACATCTTTTTCAGATAACCATGTTCTATTTTGTTGCTGATTCTCTGAGATAAGAAGACTTGCAACCCATAGCATCCTGTAACTTGAATATATGGAAACATCTACATCTTTGTTCCAAATATAAAACATTTTGGTCAAAGGCTGAAAGACTGGAAATCAGCTATCAAGGAACAGCTAAAGGTGTCCCATTTCTTAAGGGTTCGTTTCCATTTTTCACATTTGTTAAGAAGAGGGCACCTCAGCTTTACTTTTAAGGCTACATTATGGTTTGACTTTTGATCTTTTTTCAAGAAATATTCAGTTTGGAGTTTTCTTTTTTTATAAGAAGTAGCTCTTCTTGTATGGACAGAATTTGTTTATTGTTAAGCATCTTTAATTGTTTCTTTGTATTTTCTGTCTTCTTCTTTACAATAATAGACAATAACCGCTATATGTAAATTAGCTTTTGTATGTCTTATTCCTGAG
Source organism: Thamnophis elegans (assembly GCF_009769535.1). Lineage (NCBI taxonomy): Eukaryota > Metazoa > Chordata > Lepidosauria > Squamata > Natricidae > Thamnophis > Thamnophis elegans. Next base: position 58,143,103 of record NC_045551.1, on the reverse strand, counting down.
ATCTCATTCCCCAAAATCCAGATTGCAAAACAGCTATCTAATATTTATCTAATTCCCTAAAGGGTATTGATTAATTTCGAATGTGGGATTGTAAAGTAAGAAAAAAAGAAGAAGCTCGGCTTTCTTATCTCACTCTTCCTGATTAGATTTCATTATTTCATTTGCTTCATTCTTTTGAAAAGGTTAAAAATAGAAATCCAAGATTTGCTTGGAATACTAGCTTGTTATCTGCAGAAAATGAAGCACTGCTAAATAGCAAGTTGTCATTTGCAAATGTTCAGATAATGCATTGCCACAAAACCACTTGGTGAATGGCGGAGTCAAGAGATCTCAGCTGAGAAGGGCCTTCAGATCAACTTTTCCACTGAGGTAGATTTCATCTTGAAACCCTTATGACCTACCGTGATAGAAAATAGAGACCCTTTGAAATGTTATACTTTCTACTGGTCCCAGAATATTAATGGGGTAAAGTGATAGAACATCAATGCTCAACGTTCTATTATGGATTTCCCATATGATTCTGTTCATTGGTCAAAAGTAGTAAGCACTAGAACTAGCACTTAGACCTATATACCACTTCATAATGCTTTACAGCACTCTCTAAGTTGTTTACAGAGTCAGTATATTTCCCCCAGCAATCTGGGTCCTTATTTTTGATATATTGAAACACTGCTATCATGTCACCCCTAGTCCTTCTTTTCATCCTGCAACTGTTCTTTATATGTTTGAGCCTCCAGTCCCCTAATCATCTTTGTTGCTCTTCTCTATACTCTTCCTAGAGTCTCAACGTCCTTTTTACATCGTGATGATCAAAACTGGATGGCTTACGAACAAAATTTATGAACAAAAGACACATAGCAGAAAGGAGAAGGCGGAGAAGGCTATTGGTACATTGGGGAGCAGATCGAGGCTGTACCTACCTTAATCACAGACGTCTCCATTCGAGAGGGAGGGCCCTGTACTTGTGCTGCGGCAGCCATGTTTGCAATTGTGGTAAGGTGGTTCATCTGATTCATGGCCATTGTGACAGATGCTGGGGGCAAGCTGACCGGAATAAGCGGATGGGGCATCATCATGAAAGGTAGCTCAAGGCCTGGGGGGGTGGGGATGGGGGAGGGAAGCAAAAATAAAGTTTATGATGTATCAAATAATGAAGGTTGCAAACAGTTTTGAACATGAAACCAAGGTCAATTCAGGACCTATCAGATAAAGCCTGAGTCAATCATTCCTGAGCAAGGCAGCATCCTACCCATCGATATCACAGTGTAATACGTTAGACAAGAATTGTTTCCAGGACTTTGGAGGGAAATCAGAGCCAACTTATCTGAGAAAATGATTCCTTTGGAATAAGGCTTATGATGGGATTTAAACTCCCACTTTGATCATGTGGACAGAATGGAACATCTCTCCCTAAAAATAATGAGCAATGGCAGAAGGTTTATTCAATGGTTTGTTCAAGATTCTCTAGGAAAATTATGTGAGAGACTGTGAATAGAGTAGAGTAGAGTAGAGTAGAGTAGAGTAGAGTAGAGTAGAGTAGAGTAGAGTAGAGTAGAGTAGAGTAGAGTAGAATGAATAAAATAGAATAGTCTTTAGAGTAGAGTAGGGTAGGGTTCGGTAGAATAGTGGTTTAGTGGTTTATTAGCATTTGTAGGCCGCCCTTTTCCCTGAGGGGACTCAGGGCGGCTCACAGAAAACCAGGGAGAGGGAATACAATATTAAGACAACAACATATAATAAAAATAGTAAGCAACATTCATTCATCATTCGGGCGGGGTAGCAATTCTTATCCCCAGGCCTGACGGGCGAGCCAGTTCTTCAAGGCTATGCGGAAGGCCTGGACGGTGGAGAGGGTACGAATCTCCACGGGGAGCTCGTTCCAAAGGGTCGGGGCTACTGCTGAGAAGGCCCTCCTCCTTGTAGTTGCCAGCCGACACTGGCTGGCCGATGGAATGCGGAGGAGGCCTAATCTATGGGATCTTATAGGTCGTAGGGAGGTAATTGGCAGAAGGCGGTCTCTCAAGTATCCAGATCCACTGCCATGTAGGGCTTTATGGGTGATTAATAGCACCTTGAAGCGCATCCGGAGATTGACAGGTAGCCAGCGCAGCTCGCGGAGGATAGGTGTTATGCGGGTGAATCGGGGGGCACCCGCAATCACTAGCGCGGCTGCGTTCTGCACTAGCTGAAGTCGCCGGATGCTCCTCAAGGGCAGCCCCATGTAGAGCACATTGCAGTATTCCAGCCTAGAGATCACAAGGGCCCGAGTGACTGTTGTGAGGGCCTCCCGGTCCAGGTAGGGTCGCAACTGGCGCACCAGGCGTACCTGGGCGAATGCCCCCCTGGTCACAGCCGTTAAATGGTGGTCGAATGACAGCTGTGGATCCAGGAGGACTCCCAAGTTGCGAACCCTCTCTGAGGGGTGTAGAATTTGACCCCCCAGCCTGAGTGTTGGAATGTTTGCCAAATCTTTGGGAGGGAAACACAACAGCCACTCGGTCTTTTCTGGGTTGAGCACAAGCTTGTTAACCCTCATCCAGTCCATAACGGCCTCAAGACCCCGGCCCATCACGTCAACCGCTTCATTGATTTGGCACGGGGCGGACAGATACAGTTGAGTATCGTCCGCATATTGATGGTATCTAATCCCGTGCCTGCGGATGATCTCTCCCAGCGGTTTCATGTAGATGTTGAATAGTAGGGGGGATAAGACCGAACCCTGCGGCACCCCATAATTTAGGGGCCTTGGGGACGATCTCTCCCCTCCCACTAACACCGACTGCGACCTGTCCGAGAGGTAGGAGGAGAACCACCGTAGCACGGTGCCTCCCACTCCCACCTCCCGCAGTCGTCGCAGAAGGATACCATGGTCGATGGTATCGAAAGCCGCTGAGAGGTCAAGGAGGACCAGGATGGAGGGATGTCCTTCATCTCTGGCTCTCCAAAGATCATCCATCAATGCGACCAACACGGTTTCTGTGCTGTAACCGGGTCTGAAGCCTGACTGGAAGGGGTCTAGATAGTTTGCTTCCTCCAAGGACCGTTGGAGCTGGAAGGCCACCACCTTCTCAACAACCTTCCCCAGAAGGGAAGGTTGGAGACCGGGCGATAACTATTGAGGACAGCTGGATCCAAGGATGGTTTCTTCAGGAGGGGTCTCACCACCGCCGCTTTCAGTGCGGCGGGGAAGTTCCCCTCCCGAAGGGAGGCGGTTACAACCGCCTGGATCCAGCCTCGTGTCACCTCACTGCAGTTAACAACCAGCCATGAGGGACACGGATCCAGAGCACAGGTGGAGGAACTTACAGCTCTCATGGCCTTGTCCACATCCCCGGGGGTAACGTCCTGAAACTCAACCCAGAGCTGTTCTACTTGATCCCCCTGTGCCTCGGCTGGAACTGCAGGTGTGGAGTCCAAGTCCGAAACCGAGCAATTTTGTCCGCTAAGAATTGGGCATATTCTTCAGCTCTGCCCTGCAGGGGTTCCCCCGTCTCCCTTTTGTTCAACAGGGAGCGGGTTATCCTGAACAGGGCGGCTGGGCGGGACTCAGCGGATGCAACCAGGGTGGCTATGTGTGATCTTTTTGCTGACCTAAGTGCCCTAGTATATTCCCTGGTGCAGGTGGTTACCATTGCTCGGTTCGATTCGGACTTATCGGACCTCCAACGGTGCTCTAGGCATCTCCTCCGGCGCTTCATCTCCCGAGCTCCTCAGTAAACCAAGGGGGTCTCCGGGATCCGCCGCCTCGGAGGAGCCGCAGTGGCGCAATCCGGTCGAGGGCCTCTGACGCTGCCAAGTGCCACGCAGCAGCCAGAGTCTCCACCGGACTGTGGGCGAAAGTGTCAGGAATAACCCCAAGCTCTGTCTGGAACCTTGATGGCTCCATAAGGCGCCTGGGGCGGAACCACCTGGTCGGTTCCTCCTCCCTACAGTGAGGGTTTGGCCTCCGGAAGTCGAGCCTCAGTAGGCAGTGGTCTGACCACGACAGGGGTATGATGTCGCTCCCCCTCAGACCAAGATCGTAAATCCACTGCTCCGAGAGAATACAAGGTCAAGCATGTGTCCCGCTGAATGGGTTGGGCCTCGAATTACTTGGGTCAAGCCATGGCTGTCATGGAAGCCATGAACTCCTGCGCCCCATCAGAGTTTTCACCGAGCGATGGCAAGTTAAAGTCCCCAGGACCATCAGCCTAGGGAACTCAACTGCCAGCTCGGCTACCGACTCGAGGAGCGAGGGGAGGGCTGCTGCAACGCTGTTGGGAGGCAGGTACGTTAGCAGCAACCCCACTTGACCCTTGAGGTCCAACTTTAACAGCAAAGACTCACACCCGACAATCTCCGGAGCAGGGACCCTACGAGGAACTAACGACTCCCGGATGATGGCGGCCACACCCCCACCCCTTCCCTGGGCTCTCGGCTGATGCAGCACCTGAAATCCTTCTGGGCACAGCTCTACAAGGGGGACTCCTCCCTCTGGGCCCAGCCAGGTTTCAGTAATACATGCCAGGTCTGCCCTCTCGTCTAAAATTAAGTCCCGGACGAGAGGAGCTTTATGGACGACAGACCTGGCATTTAGCGACAACAGCCTGAGACCAGGGTCCTGACTACTTACGCCATCTGGTCTCGGAGTGGGACTCCCAGGGCCGGAAGGAGGGATCTCTGTGATGTAGCGAACCCTCCTTCCCCGGTAATGGCCTGCCCTGAAGTCCCCGCCGTATCTGCCCCTCCCTGTTATGACCGCAATACCCCGACCCTCTCCCGTGTCTCTGGTCCCCTCAACCACCCCTATAGCCCCCGCAACCCCCGGCAGGTCCTCCGAATCACACATACTCATACACTCCCCCAAACAGTCCCCACGTAATAGTTAAAAAACACAAAATTTACAACAATATAATCATAAAAGTGGGACATTCATTCATCTCATACGAACCTCATGCATAGCCCATACAAAGAAAGAAGGAAAAAAAAAAGATGAAAGAAAAGAGTGAAAGTTAAAGTAGTTGCGCAATTGATTAAAAAGTTTTAAAATGCGAGTTCAGTTTGTTGCCATCAACTGTCCATCCACAGCCCAGACCACAGTTTCCTTCTGGGGATAGGCACCAGTAGTAATGATAGTAATAGTCAGGGCTAAGACAGACAGGCACACAGGGCCTAGGTCTATAGGTGTGGGAGATCTGATAAGCAGAGTCCGAGGCGGGAGGGAACCAGTGTTGGTAAAAAGGCAGCGTTGATGGAAAGAGCAGCGTCGAAGAATAAGGCAGCGTTGGTAAAGGAACAATGCTGGAACAGGGGGTTATGTTGCTGGAAAGAGTAGTAACAGTACCAGTAACAGCGTTGGTAGAAGGGACAGTATAGAATAGAATAGTATAGAATAGAACAGAACAGAACAGAATAGAATAGAATAGAATAGAATAGAATAATAGTATTTAGAGTAGAGTAGGGTAGAGTAGAGTAGAGCAGAATAGAACAGAGCAGAGCAGAACAAAATAGAAAATAATAGAAAAGTCTTTCTTGGCCAAGTGTAATTGTAAGAATTTGCCTGCGGTGCATCAGTTTTCAATGTACATACAATCAAGAAAGTGTTCAATCATAAGATGCACTCATAAATCCTAAGATAAAACCAACAAAGTGATAAACATACAATACTAATAGGAGTAGGTAATAGGAAATGTGAGATGGATAATAGTAATACAGCTCTACTACATGGTTAGATATCCTTAGGCATAATGGAGAGCTGTGGGAATTAGATGTTTAGCAGAGTGATGGCATAGAGGGAAGAAACTGTTTTTGTGTCTGGTTGTATTGGCATGCAATGCCCTATAGTGGTGTCCTGAGGAGAGAAGTTGAAACAGTTTATGTCCAGGATGTGAGGGGTCCCTAAATATTTGTGCTGCGATTTGTGCTGTGACCCTGAGGGAAAAAAATGTGGTTAATTCAATAAGTTTCCCATAAATGCCGTATCTGTGCTCCTGTTCGTTGCAAAGTACTTTTGTGAGGCCCTGCACAGCTGTGATACTGCAAATTAACCTTATCATCACCTGATTCATGAGTGGTGTACACATACATCTTATTTATTTATTTTTTTATTTATTTATTAATATTTGTAGGCCGCCCTTTTCCCTGAGGGGACTCAGGGCGGCTCACATAAAATCAGGGAGGGGGAATAACAAAACAATGACAAAGACACATATAATAAAAGTAATAAGCAACATACATTCATCATTCGGGAGGGGCGGCTATCCTTGTCCCCAGGCCTGACGGGCTAGCCAGTTCTTAAGGGCTGTGCGGAAGGCCTGGACGGTGGCGAGGGTACGAATCTCCACGGGGAGCTCGTTCCAAAGGGTCGGGGCAACTACTGAGAAGGCCCTCCTCCTTGTGGTTGCCAGCCGGCACTGGCTGGCCGATGGAATGCGGAGGAGGCCCAACCTGTGAGATCTAATTGGTCGCAGGGAGGTAATTGGCAGAAGGCGGTCTCTCAAGTATCCGGATCCACTACCATGTAGGGCTTTATGGGTGACTAATAGCACCTTGAAGCTTTCTTTCTGCAACTGTGCCGAGTTGTGCAAAATAAAGATGCAATGTAAATATGATGATTACGATTGTCATCATCGTTAACGGTGAACGTTTGAATTCGTAGCAAAAATATATATATATGGCAAAATCTATAGCACTGCTTGCATCGTTGATGATTCTAGGATCATTTCAAGCTCCTTCGAATCACTGTGAGAAAAGCCAAATAATCCCCCCTCTCAAATTAATAAATACACTCTCACACACAGATTAGCAAAATAACAGAGTTAGAAGGTACCAAGGGTGGGATTGAAAAATTTTAGCAACAGGTTCTCTTCCCAGTTGCTGGGTGGGTGTGGCCTAGTTGGCTTCCTGAACCACGGTGGTGGGGAGACATTTTCACCCTCCTCAAGCTCTGGAGGCTTTCTTATAGCCTCCGGGAAGATGAGAACTGCCTCCCCTGGGCTCCAGAGGGCCTCCAGAGGCCAGAAATGGACCTATTTCTAGACTTCCAGTACTTCTGCTGGCCCATATTTCACCCTCCCAGAGACTCCGTGGGGACCCTGTACTTATCTGGCATCCAAAATGGGCGCATGGAGACTCCTGGGAGGGGCAGGGAAGTGTGGGAGGGGGTCAGCCAGTCCTTGTAACTACCGGTTCAGCAAACTAGATTAAAATTAACATCTGGTTCGCTCAAACTAGTCCGAACTGGCTGAATCCCACCCCTGCTTGTACCAACCCCCCCCACCCAAGCAGGAGACCCTACATCATTTCTGACAGATGGCAGTCCAGTCTCTTCTTGAAAGCTTCCAGTGATGAAGCTCCCACAACTTCCAAATGCAACTTCTGTTTCATTGGTTGATCACTGTCAGAAAATTTCTCCTTATTTCCAGGTTGAATCTCTCCTTGGTCAGTGTCTAACCCATACACACAGACACTCCTACCTATCCCTTCAATTCAAGCACAAACCCCAAAATTAGCCTAGTGAAAATTCAATCCTACATTTCCCCATGCAGTGAGAGGATGACAAAAATGCTTAATTTTGGAATCGGTTGAAACTTATCATTTTCTGAATCTAAGAGAAAAAAGAACAAGAATAATCATCCGATATTTAGGATCTAAAAGAAAAAAAAAAGGATAGAAGCATGAGAAACACCCTGTTTGGCCTGTAAACTAGAAGATTTTTTTTTTTTTTTTACTAATTATTAGTTTGGTTCTGTCTTTATTTTCTCTTTCTTGCAGGCCACTCCCATGCACCATTTCCTGGGTCACTATAATGACTTAAATGATAGTTAATCTGGAAGAAACATACACAAAATTAAAGCTGTAAATAGAAAAACAGAATGAAAACTCATTAACACAATCATTGGATAACTTCAATTTATGTTAGTATTTTAAGCTCAGTACTGACTATGAAGAGTACTTAATATACAAATAATATCAGTAAATAAATATCCTAATTCACTTATATTTAAAATCATTTCTCTACTAATGGAGTGAACAATTAACTATTGCATATCTTTAAAGCAGACTTGCGAATCTCATACATAATAAATATATATGCTTGCTTTGCCGTGGCTTATCTAATTTAGGGTAACAGCTTCTTCTATTTACATCCCATGCTTAGTTCCCCTTCCTGCCTTTGATAGTTGTTAATGTCTATAATTTGCCACTAGTTGTCAGTACAATATTGCTTGCATAGGTAATCATGCTGTAGAATTACCTAGACAAAAAATTACTCACAGCTTTGTTATGAGGCAATGTCTTCCAAAAAAAAAAAAAACCCCTCTCCTTTATTCACAAACACTGGAAGAATCCATTTACATGTGGAGAGGACCAAGCCACCTCCAAACCACCCTTTTAAAAAGCTGCCCAAACAGGATGAAATTCAGCAGTTCTGGAGACCAGTAGTGGAAATTTTGAGTAGGTCAGAGAACCGGCAAATACCCCTCTGTGGGAATGGAATATGAGGTGGGAATGGAGATTTTGCAATGTTCTTCCACTGGAGTGGGGACGGAATGGAGATTTTACAGTATCCTTCCCCTGGAAGGGACGGTCAGAGAACGGCAAATACCACGTCTGTGGGAATGGAATATGGGGGTGGGAATGGAGATTTTCCAATATTCTTTCCCCCTGGAGTTGGGGAATGGAGATTTGTGCAGTTTCCTTCCCCGGGAATGGGGAGGGAATGGAGATTTGCAGTTTCCTTCCACTGGAGTGGGAGGGAATGGAGATTTTGCAGTATCATTCCCCTGTAGTTGGGTGGAATGGAGATTTGCAGTATCCTTCCCCTGCCACACCACCCCACACCACACCCACAGAACGGTAGTAAAAAAAAAAATGAATTTCACCATGAAGGGGGCCCCCACCAGTGATTTCCACTACCAGTTTGGGTGAAACTGGTCCGAACCGGCTGAATTCCACCGCTGACTTTAAGTAATCAATTAAGGTGAAAATGTTACAAGAGCAGTGGATTACCCAGCACTTCAGGACACCTAAATTGGATAACAATGCCTTTAATTCTACTCAAAGTTGCATAGCTTTTAATCAAGGAATCTACAAATGAAACGCTCATCAATTCAAGATATACGTGATACTTTCATTTTTTTTAAACTAGGACTACCATTGGTTAAGCAAGCAACCTCGACAATTTTGCATTTTAATGTATGCCATTAGTGTACATTAGTGATAATAAAGTTATTCTAAGTCTATTGCTTAGCTTAACCTTTTGGGAGAAGAATAAGGAGCTATCACATTGAAATAATAAAGAGCCACCTTGTTTTTCTTAGCAGTACTCCTTAAAAATCTTCCTCGTCTTCAGAAAAGGTTGTTCGTAATCTAATTAGACCAAAGCTCGGGCCTCAAGTCAGCAGCCTTCCTATACACTTGCTTCAGCCAAGTTAATCTTTAAGGTGGCTCTAGTATGTTTTGGCTGAACTTCTAAGTGCCTCCACTTATTCCCTCAACAGACTTCTGGGCTGTGAAATAAGCCTGCCCTTCAGATATGCAGAAAGTTTGTTGGGCTCTCTGCCCATTCCTTACAATCTCTTCCTTCGCACTTTTCCTCTGCTGTTTCTAAACCAGCATGTCTAGAAGTGTGACCAGAATGTATGGTTGTTTTTTTTTCCACATGCTTTCTATATTCTATATATGCTTTCTTGATTCATGGGTCAATTTTCTGTTGGTGAAGAATTGACATAGTACAGCTTGCTGTTTAAAGCCAAGAGAGCAGGGGTGGGTTCCTGCCAGTTCTAACATCTTCTATAGAAGAGGTTCCACAAATCTACAGTGCCATTTAGAACCGGTTCCAGCTCCCTCCCCCGCCCGTCCGCACATCATCAAGATGAAGAGTGAGAGGAGGAATTCTGGGAGTTGAAGTCCACAAGTCTTAAAGCTGTCAAGTTTGAACACCCCTGGGCTTTTTTTTCTCTAAAGGATTAGGGGTGCAAGGATCTTGTAACTTGACAGCTTTAAGACTTGCGTACATCAAATGCCAGAGTTTCTGAGCCAACATTTTGGTTGCTAAGCAAGAGCGTTAAGTGAGTTTCACCACAATTTACAAGTTGGCCACGCCCACCAGTCACATGGCCGCAAGCCACTCCCACCCAGTCACATGGCTGGCAAGCCACTCCCACAAAGCAGGCCACACCTACAGAAGAGGTTCTAAAAAATTTGAAACCCACCACTGCAAGAGAGAGACACTAAAAAAAAAAAAAAGTTAAAACACAAATAGTTAAGAAATACAACCATAACCAGGGAAAGTCTGGCAAAATACTGCATCTGTATGCATTTTCTGAAAGCAAAATGAACAGGAGGAAAATGTATACTAGATAAATAGGAACCCATAAGCAGGAAGAGACACAAGAGAAGTTCTTCTAGATTTGCTACCCAAAGCAAGGACACTTTCAGAAACATCCAGAGGGTGGGCTGCTCCAGATTTGCCTGGATTTGGGCGATCCTCTAGCAAAGATTCTGTGCAGTTCAGCAAACCCCCAAATTCCATTCCTGGCTGGCCATGTCCACCCCTCCCAGGAGTCTCCACCTGGCCCGTTTTGGATTCCAGAAAAATACAGGGCCCATGTGGAAGCTTGGAGAGGGAAAAATGGGCCCATTTGCAGCCTCAAGGGAGTCTCCGGAGCCTAGGGGAGGGCGTTTTTGCCCTCCTGGAGGCTTGAGGAAATCCTCCGCAGCCCAAGGAGGGAGAAATATGGGCCTCTCAGAAATTCCAGGAGGCCCGTCAAGAGAGCCTCTGGAATGCAGGGAGGGTGAAAACATACCCCACCCCGGCCATGGTGTAGGAGGCTAACTAGGCCACACCAACCTGGCCATGCCCACCCTGTAACCAGGCAGAGAAACTGCTGCTAACATTTTTGAAGCCCACCCCTGCAAACATCTTCTTGGTATCTGACCTTGGTATCTGAACCTGGTATCTGAACATGGAATCTTTGGATAGCCAAGTTGTCAGGCCTGCAGCCATCTTTTCTTTTGGATCTTGGCCTGCCACACTTTCTATTATTCTGAATGGGTAGAACTACCAGCATGGCAGTGGGAGATTGCACCATGTGGTGGGTCAAGATTTGAACTTTCAACTGGGTGGGGAAAACTTTCAGATTTAGGTTTCAGATTCAGGTTTTCCCAGATGTTCCAACATGGCTCTCTCAATAAATTGGAACTTTGAGCAATACTTTGCCTTGGACTGATTTACTTTAGATGCTATTTGGAACCCTGACACAAGTTAAAAATATTTAGGACTTTCAAAGGAAATCAACACTTGAATTATGTCCAATGTGACATTTTGGCAACTGGAAAAAAACAATGCATTATTCCAACACCTTGCAACAATTAGCAATCTAGGGGCAGCATTTCATACCACCTGAAATTTCCAGATACTTTCCAAGTCAGGTTCATGTCAAGAGGATTAAATGGGCTAAAATTGTTACCTTTCTACCTATATTTCGCTCGCATATTTTGTATCATTATATGAGCTCTATTTGTCACGGAGACCATTCCTGCATAAAATGTGACAGGTAGTTTCAGCCCTTCTGGATCACTTAACACAACCATAATCTCAGTCTTGGCCTTTGAGATCATATTCCATTTTTTGTGTGATTATCATCTACGACAAAATTGCCTGCAATCCATCTGCTGAAAGATAATCACTTTGGTGCTTCAATAAATGATGGATCCTCTTCAGTATAATCATCCAAATCAAACATTTGGTTCTCTTTCCTCAAAATGTCAATATATATTCCACTTTACTTCTTGGGATAAAGCTTAAGCATTAGCCATTCTGTTGCCATAGGAAAGAGAGACTAACCCTTTGTAAAGTGTTAAGATCTTCAGAGGAAGGTTTCTACCTAATACAAAGCCCGACTGTCTTGAAAAAAATTGGTATTGGAGGAACACCTAGAGACCAATTGCATTTATGTTTTGTTTTCGAGGCCTCCACCACTTGCCATAAGTGAAAGGAAAGGATTTTGTGACCAGAAAAATGTTCAAAAACTACACAATAGCAGTAGTTCTCACATCCTAGTGCAGTGATGGCAAACCTTTTCGACACCAAGTGCCAAAACCAGAACATGCATGCATGTGTATGCAAGTGTGTGCGCCAGAGCACCGGAAACTTGAAGACCAGCTGGCCACCACATGCATGCCTGTTTTTCGGCTGTTTTTTTACTGTTTTCAGGCTGTTTTTTTGGCCCGAAAAACAGCCTAAAATGGCTTGAAAACAGCCCCAAATGCCCTGGAAAACAGCCTGAAAAATTGCTTAATTTGGGGGCGTTTTCAGGCCATTTTCCAGTGCTCCGGTGCCCACAAAAACCAGCTGGCCGGCAGCATGTGCATGCTGGAAAACAGAAGAAGAGCTGGCGAAGGCATGTGACCCACAGAGGGCTCTGCGTGCCACCTGTGTATCACTAATCACAGCTGACGAACTGCATGAAACTTTATATGTTGCTGGTGATACATAATTATTTACAAACATAGATAGAAAATGAAATGAAACGAAACGAAACGAATAGAATAGAGAAGTAGAGTAGAGTAGAGTAGGGTAGGGTAGGGTAGGGTAGGGTAGAATAGAATAGAATAACAGAATTGGAAGGGACCTTGGAGGTCTTCCTAGTCCAGCCCCCTGCATAGGCAGGAAACCCTACACCACTTCAGACAAATGGTTATCCAATCTCTTCTTAAATACTTCCAGTGTTGGGGAGCTAAAGCTCCTTATAAGTGCTTGACTTTTAATACGCAATTTTATCCTATTTCTAATTTTTCTAGGCTTTGATTATGTGCCCTCTAGACATTTTCAAGTCCTAGAAACTGCAAAGAAAATTTCTAGATAGCAATCTATTCCTAACCCTATTCTCCCAATGGTACACCCACTAAAACAGAACCCATCCATCTTACAAGTCCTAATAAATGTAATAAACGTAAACGTCTTTCTGATGGTCATCTTCTTTTCTTTCCTTCCACGTTTTCCAGCACTCTCTTTTTTCAGAGAGTCAGGTTTTTTCATGATATGTCTGAAGTAGCATAATTTGAGCCTGGTCATTTGTGCCTTGAAGGAGAATTCTGGTTTGATTTGTTCAATGATCCCTTGCTTTGTTTTCTTGGAGGTCCAAGATATTCCCATGGGTTTTTCTCAACTAGAATTCTTTAGAAGTTAACAAATATTTTCAAAGAGCTTACATGGTAGTACCAGGAATGAAAACATTTTGACCCTATTAAATTTTCAACAGAGTTAAAAAGAAACTTAAGTTGTGAAAGTACGGGGGATTAGATCAGGCAGTCTAAGTAAAAATAGTATTCAATGAGAATATGGAATTCCCCATACTTAAAACATGATATCAACTACTCCATCCATTGGGCAATCAATCTGTGGGAAGATAAAGGGATATGTGACTTGTAATAGTAAAGTAACAATTAACTAATAATTAATCATATCCAGGATCCAGGATTCTGCATTCAGAGGGCTGAAAGGGACTGACTGGCCCAAGATCATCCAGCCTAAGGAAGGATTAGAACTCACAGTTCCCCAGTTTAAAGCTGATGTCTCGGTCATGACACCAAGTGTATTATTTATTCATTCCTTCATTTAATGTACGGACAGATTAACAGAGTTGGAAGGGACCTTGTAGGTCATCTAGTCCAACCCCTACGGTTACCCAAGCAGGAGACCTGGCCTACACCATTTCTGACAGATGGCAGTCCAGTCTCTTCTTGAAAGCCTCCAGTGATGAAGCGCTCACAACTTCTGAAGGCAACTTCTGTTCCACTAGTTGATTGTTCTCACTGTCAGAAAATTTCTCCTTATTTCTTGGTTGAATCTCTCCTTGATCAGCTTCCATCCATTATTCCTTGTCTGACCTTCAGATGTCTTAGAAAATAGCTTGACCCCTTCCTCTCTGGGGCAACCCCTCAAATATTGGAAGACTGCTATCATGTCTCCTCTGATCCTTCTCTTCAATAGACCAGCCATGCCCATTTCCTGCAACCATTCTTTGTGTGTTTTAATCTCTAATTCTTTAATTAATATTAAATAACTTTTTTCCACAAAAAATATGGAAGTGCAATCTCCCAAAACTCAAAGCATTTCACTAAATATATATTCTCATTTATTTAGGAAAAAACACATACCTACGCGACACTCGTCCAATTGGTTGTGCTACGCTTTGGAGGAAAATGCACTTTTGAACGTACATTTCCCTGGAAAAAAAAATCATGCAAAATAGACAGATGGTAACCACAATCAATAAACATTGCAATAATTTGGGTGTGCATGTGATTTGCTTTTATTGTTCTTGATCAGTAAATAGCATCTGGCTTCCCTTTCTGCTTTATGGGGAAAACCTTGCATTTACTTTTCCTTGATTTCACTAGTCATCTGTTGGTCTATTAACACAATATATTATTAGAACCATTTTTCAAGCAGCCGTTTTTGTATAGGATGTGTTTAAATATTCAAAGTACTAAAGGTAGCAAATGTCATTTCTTTCATAGTTACAGAATGCCAGCTCCCAGTGTTTTATCCTAATGAATAAATGAGTTTGTCCTTTATGTATAAAATATAGTTTGTGTTTGTTGCAGAAGATTTTTTTTAATAATAGATGAATTTTAGGTTTGCGGCAACATATTCAATAAAGTGTGATTAATTTGGTTTTTAAAAAATGCAAACTAGACATTACTATATTACTTTGCAAAATGCACAGCTTGCAACATTATTGTCTCAGTGGGAACTTAAATTGAATTGTAAAATGTGTCTTATTTCTACTTTGATTTATGTAAGAAATTGCAGTGGAAGAACACTTTTTTTTAAAATTTCGTGCTTCTTAAATGGGACAGCACTGATAAACATTTACGCTCAGGCGGGCATTATTTTGTAGAGAATTTTTAAAATTTGAGGAATATGAATATTCACATGCTGAATGTAAATAAATCTCTCTCTCTCTCTTTTTTTTTTTTTTTTTGAATATTCAAGACTCTGTATTTCTTACTTTTCACTTATGTTTGCACCCTGGCAATATTTAAATTTAGATTTTAATTGTAGTTAAAAGCCAGACCACATAGGCTAATCATAATCTATTTTATTAATGTTGTTCCTTTTTTCCCCCCAGAAGAATTCTTACTGTATTTAGGAATACTCAACCGTTATGCATCAGAACAAGTAAAGAAATGTTTAGAAGAAAAAGGCAAGTAATTTTAACATTTAATGCACTTTATGGAATAAATTGTTTATGGGGCCTGGCTTTTGTTACATCCAGAATATCATCCATTTCCATCTGATTCCATGCTACACCAACATTTGTAATAGAACATATAATAATAAAAATTTCCTGTAAGCTTTTGCAGCACACTTGATGTCAGTTAAAGAACTAAGAAATACCTTATTAAACGTTTTAAATAATTTATTTCTTTGTGATTTAACTAAATGTGACAATTGGACAAACTATAATAAATCTGTATTTGCTAGTGGGAAAAAAACCCCAGAAGATTCCCATATCAAGGTCCTTACCTTGACCCCAAAAGCCATTTTTGTGGACTCTTGACAAATACAATCCCAATTTTATGTACTCCATAACAACCAGTTTGATATCGACTAGGAAATAAATCATAAGGAAACTCAGCACTGAATATAGAGTTTATCTCTAGGATGAAGGCCAAGAGATAAACTACATATTGTTGGTGGAGATTCTGATTCATCCAGGTCATGGCTGTCCCAAAGTGCTTTTTCAAGAGGCAACTGAACTTTCTTTTTTTCCCCCTTGAACATTTTCACTTCTTACCCAAGAAGCTTCTTCAGTTTTGAAGTCAGACTGAAGAAGCTTCTAGGATGAGAAGCAAAACATCTTCAAGGAAAAACAAACCAGAAAAAGCACCTTTGGGAAATATATTGTTGGCTTATGAGCTGAGGTGGCACAGTGGTTAGAGAACAGTACCACAGGCTACTTCAGCTGACTGCTAGCTGCAATTCAGCAGTTCAAATCTCACCAGGCTCAAGGTTGACTCAGCTTCCATCCTTCTGAGGTGGGTAGAATGAGAACCAAGAGTGTTGAGGGAAATATGCTGACTATGTAAACTGCTTAGAGGGGGCTGTAAAAGCAGTATGAAGTGGTACATAAGTCTAAGTGCTATTTCTATTATTTGCCTTTAGAACCATTTTGGCATTCAAGGTAAGAATAGCTGTGACAGGTTAAAGAAAACTAAGATGGCGTCAGTGACCATGTGTCGAACATTTTTTTTTAAACATTTTTTAAAAAAATGTTGGGAATTTTGAACATTTCGTTCTTTTTTGATCCTATTGAACTTGTTTGGTTTGGTTAGGTTTATTGGATTCATATGCCTCCCTTCTCCCAAGGACTCAGGGCGGCGTAAACATTAAAAAAAAAAAAACATATTACAAAAGTTAAAAAAAAATAGATATTATCCAAAAAAAAAAACCCAATTGAGATTAACAATAACATTTTTAAAAAATCGATTAAAATTAACAATAATATATCATTTATTTTGTTCAGGCCAGGCCGGCTTGAATTGAATTGAATTGTTTATTATTTATAGGCCGCCCTTTTCCCTGAGGGGACTCAGGGCGGCTTACAAGGGAAGGGGAGTGCAAGACATATAACACAATACGTGAATAAACAAATAATAACAATAAAACACAACAGTCATTGGCTTGCTGGAAAAGCCAACTTTTTAGGGCGTGTCGGAAGGACCGGAGGTCGGGGATTATACGAAGCTCCGGGGGCAGCCCATTCCAGAGGGAAGGCACTTCCACAGAGAAGGCTCTCCCCCTGGGGGTCACTAGCCGACACTGTCTGGCCGACGGCACCCTGAGGAGGCCAACTCTGTGGGATCGCACTGAATGGTGGGAGGCTACCGGTGGCAGTAGGTGATCTCGCAGGTATCCTGGGCCTAAGCCATGGAGCGCTTTAAAGGTCATAATTAGTACCTTGAATCGCACCCGGAAGACAACCGGCAACCAGTGCAGGCCGCCTAAAAGGGGCGCAACATGGGAGCACCTAGGTGCCCCCATGATAACCCGCGCAGCTTGTGACAACTTGTAACAGATTATTCTTTATATTGTGGTTTGGAGCACCAGGAAATCCAGATTCCACTTTCCAATGTCCAGAAAATGCTTCCTTTTGTGAATCCCCCCCACCCAAAACCTTACAAGATGTTTCCATTTATAACCAACTCCCTATTATGCCACGAGCTGCAATTTTATTGCAAAATTCTAACTCTCCTTCCCCCCCCCCCCCCGTAATAATAAATTGTCCTCTGCCCCAAATTTAATCTATGATAGCATTTAGCTGGGGGTTTTGAAGTAAATATCACTAGATAAAAAGCCATCTGGTCCCAAATAATGGGACACTTGAATGCCCGTATTAGTGTTTGAAAATGAGAGCACAAATCTTCTAAAAGGATTAATTTCCATAAGAAAGATAGCTCACAGATCTACAAAAGGCGTAAATTCAAAACATAATAAACTGCCAAGAGGGAAAGGTAGATTAAAGTAAGGGAGAAATACCTCGTTACTCTTATATGGAAGAGATTCTCTATCAATTACATTTGCTACAGGAGAATTGTTCAAAGCTTTGAATATCAACTACAACCTGGAAGACATTGTGTGAAAGATGTAATAATCCATCCAAGGATGATATGTGCGTGTGTGTCTAAATATATATATACATAAAATCAAGCTTATCATTCGGATATTCAACAGGAGAACACAAAGATGCTCGGAGTCTTACTGTAATATGGAGAGCTAAGCAAGTTTTGTATTTATTAAAGATTTATATTTGACAAGAGCTTTGCTTTATGATAGTCTAAAAATACCCGTTGCCATGCAAAGCTACTTTTGCTGCCCTTTCGAATATATTTCAATATCCTGTTTCAAAATAAGTTCCTTTCAATGGATCCCTGATGTGACGTAACTGGTTATTTTTGACTAAATGGTTGAAAACAACTCCTAGGCCCAGTGGTGGGATTCAAATAATTTACCAACCAGTTCTCTGTCCTAATGACCAGGTGGGTAGGTGGGGCTTAGTGGTCATGTGACCGTGTGGGCGTGGCCAACTCAACATCACTCAGGTCGATGGGCGCTTCGCCTTAGCTGTTACAATGTAATAAGGGTTAACGAAGAGGCAGTTTCTGTAAGCAGGGCAATAAAGATTAAGCTAGAAACACCACCAGAATGTTTCCTTCCTGCCTTCCTTACAGGATTAGCCCTGTAAAGTGGAAAAAAAACAAAAGAAGATTTCTTCCAACAACCGGTTCTCTGAACCTCTTAGAAAGTTAAGAACCGGTTCTCCTGAATAGGTGCGAACTGGCTGAATCCCACCACTGCCTAGGGCCCTCCAAAGGTGCTTTTTCAAGAGGCAGATGGACTTTCTTTCCTTTTTTTTCTTTCTTTGAAGACATTTTCTTTGAAGAAGCTTCTTGGATGAGAAGAGACATCTTCAAGGGAAAAAACACAAAGTTCAGTTGCTTCTTGGAAAAACATTTTTGGGAGAACAATCACCTGGATGACTGGGAATCTCCATAGACATTCCCAGTCATCGTGTCATCATCATCATCATCATCATCATCATCATCATTTAATGATCCCATAATCCCTTGCGTGGTAGAGTCTGGGCAACTAAATGGAGCTAGCAGAGGATTTAATGGCCAGATGTCCTTCCTGTTGTTTGTTCAGCAGATATATTCTCCTTGTGCAGAGAGAGAGAGAAATAGCTATCTCTACCTAGGATTGAACTCACAGCCTCCTGATTGTGAGGCGAGAACTCTACCTCTAGGCCACCATACTACTCTCCATAGACACTCCCAGTGTCCTCCAGAAATGACCTCCAGCTGGTCATTTTAGCATGTCAATAAGGCCACCTGGAAGTTTATTTGTGTCATTGGGGCAGTGGTGGGTTTCAAAATTTTTAGAACCTCTTCTGTAGGTGTGGCCTGGTTTGTGGGAGTGGCTTGCTGGCCATGTGACTGGGTGGGCATGGCTTGACAGCCATGTGACTGGGTGGGCGTGGCCAACTTGTAAAATGTGGTGAAACTCACTTAAAAACACTCTTGCTTAGCAACCAAAATGTTGGCTCAGAAACTCTGGCATTTGAAGCACGCAAGTCTTAAAGCTGTCAAGTTACAAGACCCTTGCACCCCTAACCCTTTAGGAAAAAAAAGCCCAGGGGTGTTCAAACGTGACAGCATTAACACTTGTGGACTTCAACTCCCAGAATTCCTCCTCCAGTCATGTTGGCTCAGGAACTCTGGTATTGAAGTGTGCAAGTCTTAAAGCTGTCAAGTTACAAGACCCTTGCACCCCTAACCCTTTAGAAAAAAAACCTTAGGGGTGTTCAAACTTGACAGTTTTAAGACTTGTGGACTTCAACTCCCAGAATTCCTCCTCTCGCTCTTCATCCTGATGATGTGCAGACGGGGGGGAGGGAGCTGGAACTGGCTCTAAACGGCACTGTAGATTTGTGGAACTTCCTCTATAGAAGAGGTCAGAACTGGCAGGAACCCACCCCTGCATCGGGGTCACCTGAGATCATTTATCTCCAGTCTACACACAGTCCTTTCAATAGTTCCAAGAAGGCCCCACACCCACTTGCATGGTGACCCTGACGACACAGACAAACCTCCAAGTGGCCTCAACGACTCTCTAACGGATGCAAGTGACCAGCTCTCTGCAAGGAATATAAATCCTTCCACCCCCTCCCTCCAGTCAGAGCAGAAGAAGCTCCTTGGATGAGAAGAGAAACATCTTCAAAGAAAAATCTGAAAGTCCAGTTGCCTCCTGAAAAAGCACCTTTGGGACAACCATCACCTGGATGACTGAGAATCTCCATAAACTTTGAACTAAATGCCTTTCTTTTTAGTGGTCAAGAACTTCTTGGACAGAACGCCTGTTATCTTAATCAGCACAAACACTCTCCGTCTATGCGTGTGTATGGTTGATCCTCAACATACAACAGTTCATTTAGAGATCGCTGGCAGTTACAACAGCACTGAAAAAAAATGATGACTATTTTTCACACTTATGACTGTTGTAGCACCCCCATGTGATGCACATTTGGATGCTTGACAACTGACTCGCATTTATGACAGCTGCAATGTGCCAAGGTGGCGCAGTGGTTAAATGCAGCACTGCAGGCTACTTCAGCTGACTGCAGTTCTGCAGTTTGGCTGTTCAAATCTCACCGGCTCAGGGTTGACTCAGCCTTCCATCCTTCCGAGGTGGGTAAAATGAGGACCCAGATTGTTGTTGGGGGCAATATGCTGACTCTGTAAACCGCTTAGAGAGGGCTGAAAGCCCTATGAAGCGGTATATAAGTCTTAACTGCTATTGCAATGTCCCGGGATCATGTGATCCCTTTTTGTGACCTTCTGACAAGCAAAGTCAACGGGGAAACCAGATTATCATAGTAAGTCTGTTGCTCATTTGTGAACTGCAGTCATTCACTTAAGAAGAGTGGTGGAGTGGCCTAGAGGTCATGCTCTTGCCTCACAATCAGCAGGCTGTGAGTTCCATCCTAGGTAGAGGCAGATATTTCTCTCTTTGGGGCAGACCGAGAATTTATCTGCCGAACGAAACTCCACATTGGTGACAGGAATGGCATCCGGCCACTCTGCTAGCTCCATTCAGTTGCCCAGACTCCACCCCACAAAAGATTATAGGGTCGTAAAATGATGATGATGAGCGACTTGCTTAACAAATGTGGCAAGAAAAGTTGTAAAATGCAGCAAAACTCAATAAACTTCTTACTTAACAACATAAATTTTGGGCTCCATTGTGATAGCAAGTTGAAGACTATATGTATTGTAAAACTTTCAATTATGAAATGTACTAATCTCAGAAAGATCATAGTAAGATCATTCTGACCAAGGGAAACTAAGCACCCATTTATGGCATCTGAACCGGATGAAAATTACGTATGTCTCCTTGCTAGAGAATAAATGAAGTACAAACAGCTCATAACTTTTTTTTTAAATATTAAGTTAAGGGCTCTCTCTCTCTCCTCTCCTTCCCCCCTCTCTCTTAACTGCTCCAAGAAAGCTGCTTTTATTTAAAACATAAAGATGGTAGTTACAAGATTTCTGCAAGCATAACTGCTATTCCATTAAGGAAACGGCACTGCAAACAGTAAATACTGCCCCCAAGGGAAATGTAAGTATTGATTTTATTACTACGTTGGTTGGTTGTGTTTGCAATTGTCAACTCTCGTTTTAGGTTGTGCATTAAGTGCACTTATAATAGCTTGAGAAAAGAGTAAATATTAATTAGAAATATTGGTAATGCTTTTATAAGTTTGGGGATTGGTGAAGAATACACATATTTTAAATGAGGGGAAAAAAGGAATGCTGTAAATATAGCTGAGACGTTTAAAAGACCAAACCATAATGGCTATACCATTTCTGAGCTGCGAATATCTGGACGAATGGCGAGAAGGGAAGGAACCGTTCATTCTTGCACTTTTGGGCTGCCGTTTAGTAGCTGGTATGTTAGAAATAATTGTCATGTTCCAATTAATTTATAGGCCTAATGAAGTTTAAAAACCAAAACCAAATTGATGAATAAACTTTATTCAATGCATGTAGTAAAAGTGATGTAAGGTAAAGGTAAAAGTTCCCCTTGCACATATCTGCTCATCATTTCCAACTCTAGGGAGCGGTGCTCATCCCCATTTCAAAACCAAAGAGCCAGCGTTGTCCGAAGATGTCTTCATGGTCATGTGGCCAGCATGATGAAACGCCAAAGGTGCACAGAACTCTCTTACCTCCCCACCAAAGGTGGTTCCTATTATTTCTACTTGCATTTTTATGTGCTTTTGAACTGCTAAGTTGGCAGAAGCTCGGACAAACAACGGGAGCTCACTCCATTGAGCAGTGCTAGGGATTCGAACCGCCAAGCTGCCAACCTTTCTTATCAACAAGCTCCGCCTCTTACCACTGAGTCACTGGGTCTCTTAATTTATAGGCCTAATGAAGTTTAAAAAAAAAACCAAATTCAGGATTGATGGATAAACTTGATTCGATGCATGTAGTGAAAGTGACTCAAGGCATAATATTTTCATTTGCCAGTTTCAGTATTCCCAAAGTCAAAGTTTTGATTCCATCCACTGATGTTGCTCCGATTTCACCACCGGAATCTTGGGCTCTGCACTGGAAAGTGTTTAGGTAGTTGTGCGCTTACACCATCAAGACTTGTGCTACCTGTTTTGCTTGGCCACAGCTACTAGATTAAAATGGTTAAACAGCTCATCCATCAGAGTTGAACCCTAAGGATCTTAGACAAATCAGAGTGGCTTTCTAGTGCTGGTGATCCAGTCCAACAAAACATATCACACAACCAAAACTGCCTCATACAACAAACAATATTAAGGCTGACATTTTAGAGCTGTGTATTTGAAAGGAAGGGACACAGTGGCTCCGTGGCTAAGACGCTGAGCTTGTCAATCAGAAAGGTCAGCAGCTCGGCGGTTCGAATGCCTAGCGCCGCGTAACAGAGTGAGCTCCCATTACTTATCCCAGCTTCTGCCAACCTAGCAGTTCGAAAGCATGTAAAAATGCAAGTAGAAAAATAGGAACCACCTTTGGTGGGAAGGTAACTGTGTTCCCTGTGCCTTCGGTGTTTAGTCATGCCGACCACATGACCACGGAGATGTCTTTGGACAGCGCTGGCTCTTTAGCTTTGAAATGGAGATGAGCACCGCCCCCTAGAATTTGGAATGACTAGCATATATGTGTGAAGGGAACCTTTATCTTTACCTTATTTGAAAGGATATCTTTGGAAAGTGTGTCCTTGAAGTGGGGCAGCCTCTGGAAGGCTTGGTGTGTTTGCTTCAAACATTTTCACCACCTCATGTCTACACAGGTGCATATCTAATGCACATGTTTCCCAAGGACATGGTTGCTTTAATGAGACCAAGTCTTGATTTGGAACTTTGCACACAGCTTAGAAATGCCTGCTTCAAAAAGTGTTTTTTCAGCCTATCCAAAAGTGCTCTTTTTAGTAGGCAAAGCAAATGCAGAAAATATTCATTTTTGCCCTGATTGAAAGTGGGAAGGCAGCCAAGACTTCCTCATTGAAGATGGGGAAATGCTCAATCTGTTCCAAGGTTTATTTGTTTGTTTTCCCCCTAAACCTGGCTACCAAATTGGGTTGTAAAAAGACATTCAACCCAAAAGCAGTTACACTTATTCAATTAAATAAATACTTATTGAAATGAACGAGTGAGTGAATAATGAATATTTCATCTATTAAATAAATTATAATAAAATTTTAAAGATTTCTTTCTACGTGTTTGCTTAAAACTGAAGTTCCTTTTGGAAGCCACATATTTGTATACACTAAGAAACTAAGGAGCAGAATAATTATAAGGAGACCAGCACAGCCCAAAATCCCAGGCAATCTGAATCAGCGAATGGATTTTGTGTGTTCTAATCATTGCATCTCAACATTTTAATCCGATGTGAGCTTTACAATATTTTCATTTTATATGATTGTGTCCTCATAAAAACAAATTTTATACATACTGCTAGATTCTGATATGAGTGGGGGCTTTTAAAACTATAATCCAGACATGACCAATTTAACACAATTCCACTGGTTTTGACATAGTAGATTAGAAACATTTTTTTTTCAGTTAATTTTTCCAGCCGTATCACACAAGTCTGCCTAGAACAAAGATTCTGAAATAATGTGAGAAGGTTTCTTTTTTCCCCCCAGTTGTATGTAAGCCCTTATTACAACATTAAGAGACTTAAAAGGTACACCACAAAAGGAAGACATAGCAGAGAGATTGCAAATCCCCACATGGATTAAGCAAAATGACTACACAATAGTATATTTCCCCAGCATGTTTCAGTAAGAAGAATTCACTTTTGAACATGGAAGGAGAAGGGGAAGAAAAAAAAAACACCCAATGGCTTTTCAGCTTTTGGTTGCATTGCCTTAGTAAGACCACACTTGGAATGCTGTATCCAGTTTTGGTCACCATATTATTAAAAAAAAGATGTTGAGACTTTGGCAAGAGTGCAAAGAAGAGCAACAAAGATGACTAGAGGACTGGAGGCTAAAACATATGAAGAACGGTTACAGGAACTGGCCATGGCTAGTCTAGTGAAGAGATAAACCAGGGAGACATGATAGCAATGTTCCAATATCTCAGGGGTTGCCACAAAGAAGAGGGGGTCAAGGCTAGTCTAGTGAAGAGATAGACCAGGGGAGACATGATAGCAATGTTCCAATATCTCAGGGTTGCCACAAAGAAGAGGGGTCAAGGCTAGTCTAGTGAAGAGATAGACCAGGGGAGACATGATAGCAATGTTCCAATATCTCAGGGGTTGCCACAAAGAAGAGGGGGTCAATTTATTGAAAGCAAAACTCACCATGAATTGTTCTTTTTCTCTGTTGGTCTCTGTCTCTGTCACTGTCTCTCTGTCTTTGTCTGTCTGTCTGTCTGTCGTCTGTCTGTCTGTCTGTATCTCTCTCTCTCTTTCTCTTCCTCCCTCCCTCCCCCTTTCTCTCCAAGTGGATCCACAATTCCTGGAACCCCCAATCTGTGATCCCACTGTAAAGCTTCAATGATGACTGCATTTGTGTTCAAAGCCTGAAAATCATCTACTATTACATTTGTGCATAACCCTCAGAGAATCGTCATTCATCTTCTTCAAGCCAATATTCTAGGGCAATCAAAGTTATTTCAAACCGTTCATCTGCCCCAACCATGCAAAGTTTAATGATGGCATAATAACCAGATATGTAGATGTTAAACAAGGGATACACATGGTATGTACAGCTATTTGTATTCAAATATTTTTTTCTTTTACAGAAAAGATGCTTCTTTTGGACTGCCCTGATCTCTTTCAGATATTGGTGCTGGTGGCATGTATCTCCACATACGTGCGAAATCTAACTAGACCTCCATTCTAAGAGAAGCCTATGACAGTGATGATTACCTTTTTGTCATTGTTTGCCAAAATCGTGCGCATGTCCCTGCACCTATAATGCAATGCACGAGTGACATCCCCATGCCTCACTCCCTGTGTGTGTGCACATGTGACACCACCATGCTCCCCCCGTGCATGTGCTCACAACCCCCCCGTGCCCCATTTAGACCTCCCTGCAGCCTCCTGGAAGCAAAAATGGGCCATGGGGGGGACGGGACACGTCATACTCCCCTGTGTCCCATTTTGGGTGTAGTAGGCCTCCCTGAACCCTCCTGGGACCAGAAATGGGCTGTGGGGAGGGACACCGCTCCCCCCACCCCGTGCATGCACATACAAACCAAAATTAGCTGGTAGATGGGAGGTGCACACACTGAGCTGGGGCAATGGCTCGGATGTCCGCAGAGAGGGCTCTGCATGCCCGCTCTTAGAGCCGAGATGGCGCAGTGGTTAGAGTGCAGCACTGCAGGCTACTTCAGCTGACTGCAGTTCTGCAGTTCGGCTGTTCAAATCTCACCGGCTCAAGGTTGACTCAGCCTTCCATCCTTCCGAGGTGTGTAAAATGAGGACCCGGATTGTTGGGGGCAATATGCTGACTCTGTAAACTGCTTAGAGAGGGCTGAAAGCCCTATGAAGCGGTATATAAGTCTAACTGCTATTGCTATGCCACACATTTCATTGGTTCACCATCACGGGATTCTAACACTAGTGGCTAAACCGATAGAGAGTCACACATGCATAATGCCAGATCTTTGGGTCTCCTCGGGAGAAAGGAAGCTCTGTATTCTGTGGCTCGTCAAGGGTGTTAGGCACACTCAGTCTCATTTAGCATTCTGAATGTCTCTTGTGAATTTGCCTTTAAACTACACATCTATGTACTTCTGCATTCCTGGGAACTCTCTCAAGTGAATGAAAACATGACCTTTCTAGTAGTAAGTTAGCTATAATTGAATCCAATTGATTTTAGTGACCTTCACTGGACCAAGCTGAGGTTTCGCGGGGTGACAACATGTGTATATTGGTGTGGGGAGGGGTGAGGGTTGAACTTCTATGCTTGTATACAAAGTGCCCGTGGCTTGTACATCTACAATAGCTCTTAAAAACATTCCTGAGGAGTGAGGAAGAGGGAACAGAGCATTCTGGATGCCTGCCCAGCTGAACTTTTCTTCCCTTTATTCTCTCCCAACAACAGCCCACAAAGGGGGGGATCTCTGAAAGGCAGGCAAGAAAGCAGGGAGGTGACAATCCCTGATGAGTAGGCCTCTTCCATTCTCTGCCATTAAGAAATGCCACATGGGGAGTATCTACCACTGAAGTGCATCTGGACTTTTTCCTCTTGGGAGAGACTTTAGGGAAGCAGACAGGGGTGGGCTGCTGGGGGTTCGCATGGGTTTGGGTGGTCCTCTAGCTAGGATTCTGCACAGTTCAGCAAACCCACAAATGCCACCCCTGGCTGGCCACGCCCAACCCGCCCTTCCCACCCACCCCTCCACTCACAGGAATCTCCATGCGGCCCGCTCATCATGCCAGGTAAGTGCAGGGCCCGCGTGGATGCTCGGAGATGGGGGAAAATGGGCCTACCGGAGGTTCTGGAAATCTAGAAACAGGTATGTAAACAACCTCCAGATGCATCCGGAGCTGAGAGGAAGCAATTTTCACCCTCCTGGAGGTTCCTTCGGAGCCTGGGGAGGGCAAAAAATGGGCCTAATGGAAGTTCTGGAAGTCCGGAATGGTCCTGTTTTCCAACCTCCAGAGGGCCTCTGCAGCCTTGG
>NC_045551.1:58005788-58116367 GCF_009769535.1 Thamnophis elegans | reverse complement strand
CAAGTTTGTAGTCTCAGCCTCTGAATGTTTTCTTCTTTCACTCTCTCTCTCTCTCTCTTTTTTAAAAAAATCTTTTACAAATATATATTCTGTTACCATCACTACCTCTGGAGCCTGAAAATGACATTTGAGACTGCAAATACAGAGAGAGAGTTTTTTGCTGGAAAAGAGAAAATGTTTTTCTCCATCATTGTTTTGTTTTGCTTCACGACTGACTTCTGACCCTGATTGGTCTCAGGATGGACTCTGTTTCAAGGAGATGAGTCAACTTTGTTCTGGTTTAATTGAAACAACAAGCAAAATGAGTGTTTCGTTTTGAACTGTTGCTGTTCTGGGGCAAACCGGCTTCCTTGATTCAAAGGTAGAATCAAGATGCTGCCCATCCTAAGAGCTGCAGAAACTTGTCCTTGAAGATGACTTTTCCATAGATTTGGTTGAGAACTTACATCTCTTCTTCTTCTTCTTCTTCTCTTTCTTCTTCTTCTTCTCTTCTTCTTTCTTCTTCTTCTTCTTCTTCTTCTTCTTCTCTTCTCCTCCTCCTTCTCCTCCTCCTCCTCTTCTTCCTTCCATCCTTCCCCCTCCTCCTCCTCCACTTCTTCTTCCTTCCTCCTCCTCTTCTTCTTCCTTCCTCCTCCTCTTCTTCCTTCCTCCTCTTCTCTCCTCTTCTTCCTCCCTCCCTCCCCTCCTCCTTCTCTCCTCCTCCTCCTCCTCCTCCTCCTTCCACACAGATACCATGGCAACAAGGGGTTAACATCATTATTGGGAAAGATGTCTGATGCCACAATTCCTACCATACTGGCAACCTTCCCATTTCACCTGGGTCTTTAAGTACAGGAATGAAATTGTAATGTGGAAGTTGGAAAATAGTAGGGTTTCAGTCATTTTGTTCACAATTTTGTTTGCAATTAATTTTCTCGACATAGTTTTCTACCTCAGAGTTCCCTCAGTTTTTGTTTTTTGTTTTGGTTCCAAATCACTGGATCAGGGGTATCAAACTTGATTTCATTGAGGGCCACATCAGGGTTGTGTTTGACCTCGAGGGGGCAGGGGGCAGCATGGCCAGCTTGAGGTCACTCATGTCAGGGGCGCTCTTGAGGGCCTGAGTACTCTGCCAACAAAAACAGGTTCTCAAGCTCTGTTTTCAGCTTCAAGGGCCTCCTGCAACCCTCCGCCAGCAAAAATGGAGCTTGGGAAGGCTGCACACAGCCTTCCCGAGGTCTGTTTTCACTGGCAGAGGCACCACAGGCGGGTCCTTCATTGTTTCTAGGCAGCCCCATGGTCTAGCTCTAAGCCCCCTGTGGGTTATATCTGGCCCCTGGGCCTTGAGTTTGCCTTGCAGTGGATGAATGAATGCTCACAGCAACATGGATGGAACTGTCATCCTTTGTGTGTGGAACAATGTCACCTTCAGGAGGTCAGAAGACAGGCCACTAAACTGTCTTTCCATTCTCTCCTTGGAGAGGTGGGGGAAAACAGAGTGATGCTGATTGGCTGATTCTCTGCCTGTTTTCTGCATTTGGAGCCCAACGAAACGAACTCTACTTTGAATCAGTTCCACACTGTATAATGGTAGATGGAGATGTTAGTGAGAGAATGGTGCGGTGGCCTAGAGGTTGAGCTCTCGCCTCACAATCAGGAGGCTGTGAGTTCGATCCTAGGTAGAGGCAGATATTCTCACTGAGAATTATCTGCTGAACAAACTCCGCATTGACGACAGGAAGGGCATCTGGCCATTCAAACCTCTGTTAGCTCCATTCAGTTGTTCAGACTCCACCCCACAAGAGATTATTGGGTTGTTAATGAAGATGATGATGATGATGGAGATGTTAGAGATAGCAAAAGGGCACATTTATTATTGCAGGTTTTTGAAACAGGGATTGCAAAAGGAAATACCCAGTGACCTACGGATTCTGTCTGAAGAGCTTTCATTTCGGGCAGGGGAGCTGGATACACTGCTGCTACTGTGAAGATGGATGGCTACCAGGCCTTCGACCGTCTTCGAGAGATGGAGCAGGGAAGGACTGTCTGGAACTCGTTCCTGCACATCATCAAGACAACAAGACACAGCTTCACATAAAGGAAGAATGTCTTCAAATGTCTAAATATCTCTAGACTCCACATGGCTGAATGTAGGGGTTGCCAAGCTTAACCAGTTTTCATTTTTTCCATTTTCAGTTTGATGCAATTTCTGTTTCTCTAAACTCAAGGGAGATGATACAAGCAAGCAAACCATCTTACCCTGAAAGCAGGCAGGAACTCAAAACCTATTTAATAGGGACAATTTAATGGGATAGCTTTCTCACACCCCACTACATATAAATAGACTAATAAAACTTTTAAGACACAGAGCTTTTGATTTAACATACTTTCTATTTATTTATGTGTGTCCAGGATCTCGGGTTAAATCAAATTTATTTTCTTCTTTCTTTCTTTCTTTGTTTCTTCCTTTCCTTCCTTCCTTCTTTTCCTTTCTTCCTTTCCTCCTTCCTTCCTTCCTTCCTCCTCTCTATCCTTCCTCCTTCTTCTTCTCTTCTTTATTTCCTTCCCTTCCTCTTCCTATCCTTCCTTCCTTCCTTCTTTCCTTTCTTCTCTTCCTTCTTTCTTTCTTTCTTCTTCCTTCTTTCCTTCTTTCCTTCCTCTTCCCTATCCTCCTTCCTTTCTTCCTTCTTTCCTTTCTTTCCTTTTTCTTCTTTTTTCCTTTTTCTCTCCTTTTCCTTCTTTCCTTTCTTCTTCTTCCTTCCTTCTTCCTTTCTCCTTCTTTCCTTCTTTCTTTCTCTTTCTTCTTCTTTTCTCCTTCCTTCTTTCCTTTCTTTCTTCTTCTCCTTCTTCTTTCTTTTTCTTTCTTTTTCCTTTCCTCCTTCCTTCTTCCTTTCTCTTCTTCTTCTTTCTTTTCTTTCTTTCTTTCTTTCTTTCTTTCTTCTTTCTTTCTTTCTTTCTTTCTTTCCCTCACAACCTAATCTAATTGGTGAGAAGCAGTTTGGGCAAAGCCAATTGCTCACAAATTTCTCCTTGCTATACAATATTCTTGACTCCATTGGGCCAAAACAGAACCCCCAAATCTGCCCCTCTTGATGATGGTTGGCTGGCACTTAAGATGTCCACCAAAGGCAAATAAGTGACCTGGGTTTCCTGCCTTTGTTTTTACCCTGTTCCCATTCTGCAGGCCCTGTGGCAGGAAAAATTGCAAGGGTAGAAAAAAATCACGAGCCAACACTATTGCCAAGTATCTCTTCAACCTAAACCTTTCTGTTACACGATCATGGTCAGCTGACAAAAGGCAAGGCAGGCATTGGGAACTAGGAAGCAGGGCTTGTGATGCCTGGGAGCAATGGACACACAGCCTATGGGGATCGTAAAATGGGCTCATGGGGAATGCATCACATTCTCTGGGCCTGAATGTTATGTTAAAAGAGATAACCTAACGCATGTGTTACGTTCAATGTATGTGTTTTATTAATCTTGTCATTACAGGACCTGAATTCACTAATACCTCTAAAACAGTCTTAGAACCAACTGCTGTAAGTTGCCAGAATTATTATTATTATTATACAATTGTATCACAGCGGCCAGTTGTTTCGCCGGATTTGGCATTGGTTACTAGTCAGGCCCCACCCAGGGGCCTAGGACATCGTAACGTATTTTCGTAATATGCGTGCAGATCCAAGCAGTGCGGCTTTTTGCATTTGACTGATGGTGATTTTGTCATCTTTTAACTGTTTTAAATGTAATTCCAGTGCTTTTGGAATAGCACCCAGTGTGCCAATTACCACTGGAATTACCACTACTGGTTTGTGCCATAGTCGTTGAATTTCAATTTTTAAGTCCTGGTATTATTATTATTGTTGTTGTTGTTGTTATTGTTATTGTTATTATTCTTCTTCTTCTTCTTCTTAGCTGGTCGGCGCGCACATACTTGTTTTTTTGGCCATTTTGAGGCCTGTTTTTTTGGGTAATATTTCGAGCCATTTTCAAGAAGGTTTTCTGGACCATTTTCTGGTGCCCTGGCACCCACGAAGACCAACTCTCCAGGGTGCAAGTGCATGCCGGAAAGCAGAAGAGCAGCTGGCGATGGCATGTGTGCCCACAGAGAGAGCTCTGCATGCCACATCTGTCATGCGTGCCATAGGTTTGCCATCAGAGATATACCATATTGTTCAGAGTATAAGATGCACTGGAGTATAAGACGCAACAAAGTGTTGAAAAAGCAATTTTTTTTAAAAAAAGGTTTTGCACTCTGCAAACCTCCCCAAAATGGCCCATTTTTCATGAAAATGGGCCTGGGTTTTTGTTTTTGTTTTTCAAAAAAAGGGCATGAATATCCTTTAGGAGGCATATAGAGAGCTCCTGGGATCTGAGGGGGACAAAATTGAGCAAAAAAACAGCCTGTTTTTTTGTTCATTTCTGCCCTCTCCAGCCCCCAGGAGCACTCTGGAAGCCTCCTAAAGGCTATCCACGGCCATTTGAAGGGACTGGGTTTTCAGGAGGCCAAAAATGCTGTATTCAGTGTATAAGACGCACCCAGATTTTCAGCCTCTTTTTTGAGGGAAAAAAGTGTGTTTTATACTCCGAAAAATATGGTAGACTAAATTCAATGTCCTACAATACTAGTTGTTACTTTCTTAAGGAGAAAAAATATTTTGCCATTGAGCTGAACTTACAGAAAGTGCTCCTTCTATCGTTTAATAAGGTAAAAAGTTATGGTGCCCTTCAGCTGAACTCAATTCCTGCTGACAGCATCCATACAGTTTTCTTGGCAATGTGATGAGTGGGGTTTGCCAGAGACTTCTTCTGGGATGGTTTTCAGGCTTCTGAGGTTAGCCAGGATTGGGTAGGAAAACAGCAAAGCAAAGCTCTACACTTATGTTGTGTTTATTTTCATTAGGAATTCATTTTAAAGCCGATAAGGCAGCGTGCTTCCAGAACGCAGGCAGAAATTTACATAGCTGAATAATAACTTGATAAAAGAAATCCAGGTCAACATAATTCTGAAGCTGGAGAAGTTCCACCTCTCAATTTCCATATGGAAAGTACCCTTCCCTTAAGAGAAACCTCTATGGAGAAAGAGTATTTACAGGTAGTCCTCGACGTATGTCCAAAATTGAGCATTAACATGTATGTCGTTAAGTGGCACATTTGTTAAGTGGGTTTTGCCCTGCTTTGACCTTTCTGGCCACAGTTATTTAGTGAATAACTGCAGTTGATAAACTAGTTGTTCAATGAATTTCGCTTCCCCATTGAACTTGCTCCTCAGAAGGTCATAAAAGGTGATCATGTGACCTTGAGACACAGTACCAG
Source organism: Thamnophis elegans (assembly GCF_009769535.1). Taxonomy (NCBI): domain Eukaryota; kingdom Metazoa; phylum Chordata; class Lepidosauria; order Squamata; family Natricidae; genus Thamnophis; species Thamnophis elegans. The sequence continues at coordinate 58,111,072 of NC_045551.1, read as the reverse complement.
TTGCAAAAATGAGCCATTAACAAACATCTGGATTTTGATCACATGATCATGGGGATGCTGCAAAGGTCGTATCTATGAAAAACAGTCATGAGCTATATTTTTCAGTGTGGTGGTCACTGAATGAACCTTTGTAAGTCGAGAACTAATCTGTAGTTTACCTATGTTCTCCAAAGTTGTACCAATCAGAAAGAGACTTCCCAGTTCTGTGAGAACTCATCCATACAAGGTATCAGGTTGTATTCCATCCCTAAATTAGGATTTTGGTCTTTAAATTTTTTGGGTAAAGCTGAACACCGTGAGGTTGCAAAATTCCCCAAATATTGCTAAATATTACTTTCCACTGAATGAAAAGCAAAGTATATGTGAGTGAAATCAAGAGGAAGTACTCTTTTGATCCAACGCAAATAGATCCCCAAGAATTGTCTGAAGAGGTTATTTATACTAGCTGATAACCCAACCTTATCCAGGTATTTATTTATAGGGGGGAAATGTCCGGACCAAATGTAATATTTAATGTTAGATTTTCCCCTTACCAGACAGAGCCCCCTTGTGGAGTACTGTGAAGCCGTTACCATGGCATCTCCACTGCACTGTACAGTAGAAGCCATTTTACTGCAGTACAGTAGAAGCCATTTGAAAACACAGCAGGCTGTTCGTAACAGAACACACACCCTGGGGGGTATTAGGGGTGTCTATATATATAGATTTTGAAAAAAAAATCCATGGAAATTTCTAAAATGTTTTCAGTGAGGGTTTTAAAAAAAACCACCATCTCTTGGGCACTTTTTTCCTGAATATTGAATGGCAGATAACAAGACAGCTGAGGAGATCCACTTTTTTTCTTGAGATTCCTGAGGTGAAAATGAAGGAGTTTATTGCTTTGTTTCCTATCACAGAAGTTAAACTGACAGTCAGTTTTTCAGTGCAGATATGTCAGTTATTTCGACAACCAAGAGTTGATAGCGTCAAAGAAACTCGGGCCAAATGTTGGTTACACAAGAAGAACAGTAGAAGAAAAAAAAGGTTCTAGGATTAAACTAGGGAGTTACCTCAACATGCTTTATTTGGGGGATTTGATTGAGGGCGCAATTGTATGTATCGTTCATAAATCAAACCAGAATTACGAACTGCAATAATAGTTGATCAAATGATCTTTGAATACGGTAATTTTCTAAGGTTAAAAAAAAATCATATGCCTCCTTCAGCAAAATAAACAAATACCAAAACCAATATCAAATCAAAAATATTTTTCTGCAATTTTTTATTGATGTATACATAACTAAGAGGAGAAAATTATTAGTATCTGATAAACAGTAGTCTGAAAAACTGATGGTAATTGTTATAGGACATCTGATTGTATTTTTTGTAACAAATTAGCAGAAACTCCTCTGGAAAGTAGGAAAAAAAATAACTGTTTTGCTTAAATTTAGTTTACTGTCCTTTTACAGTGATACACATTACTTTGAAAAGCTACTATAAATCTGCTGGAAAATGACTTGATTTATCAACTATGTCTTGAACTTGTTTAGGAAAGGGGAAATATAAATATAACAACCATAAACAACAACAAAGACGGGAGCTCATAGTTATTCTTGGATTTGGTTGTCTCCTACCGCAGTTCTTAAATTTGCCATAAATGGACAACTTATATCCACATTTAAGAAAATCCCAGAGTTGAAAGGAACTTTGGGCGACTTCTAGTCCAACCCTCTACTCAAGCAGGGGAGTCTATACCATATGAGACAAGTGACTATCCATTCTCTCCTTGAAAGCCTCCACTGATGGAGCACCCACAACTTCTGAAGGCAAGATGTTCCACTGAATAATTGTTCTCACCGTCAGGAAATTTCTCCTAAGTTCTAGGTTGGTTCTCTCCTTGATTAGTAACCCTTAGTAATTAGTAATCCTTGATTTACCTAACCCAGTACAAATATCAGCAATATCAACAAAGGTGAGTGGCCTGCACCTTTGTCACCTGGCATGACAGAAGAATACTGGTCAAATCCAGAACAAAAATGCCAGGGAGTTAAAGCCGTAGAAAAGAACAATGTGCTTGCTTATTAGCCAAAGGTTCAGTACAATTTAGATGATACATCTTTTTCAGATAACCATGTTCTATTTTGTTGCTGATTCTCTGAGATAAGAAGACTTGCAACCCATAGCATCCTGTAACTTGAATATATGGAAACATCTACATCTTTGTTCCAAATATAAAACATTTTGGTCAAAGGCTGAAAGACTGGAAATCAGCTATCAAGGAACAGCTAAAGGTGTCCCATTTCTTAAGGGTTCGTTTCCATTTTTCACATTTGTTAAGAAGAGGGCACCTCAGCTTTACTTTTAAGGCTACATTATGGTTTGACTTTTGATCTTTTTCAAGAAATATTCAGTTTGGAGTTTTCTTTTTTTATAAGAAGTAGCTCTTCTTGTATGGACAGAATTTGTTTATTGTTAAGCATCTTTAATTGTTTCTTTTATTTTCTGTCTTCTTCTTTACAATAATAGACAATAACCGCTATATGTAAATTAGCTTTTGTATGTCTTATTCCTGAGATCTCATTCCCCAAAATCCAGATTGCAAAACAGCTATCTAATATTTATCTAATTCCCTAAAGGGTATTGATTAATTTTCGAATGTGGGATTGTAAAGTAAGAAAAAAAGAAGAAGCTCGGCTTTCTTATCTCACTCTTCCTGATTAGATTTCATTATTTCATTTGCTTCATTCTTTTGAAAAGGTTAAAAATAGAAATCCAAGATTTGCTTGGAATACTAGCTTGTTATCTGCAGAAAATGAAGCACTGCTAAATAGCAAGTTGTCATTTGCAAATGTTCAGATAATGCATTGCCACAAAACCTTGGTGAATGGCGGAGTCAAGAGATCTCAGCTGAGAAGGGCCTTCAGATCAACTTTTCCACTGAGGTAGATTTCATCTTGAAACCCTTATGACCTACCGTGATAGAAAATAGAGACCCTTTGAAATGTTATACTTTCTACTGGTCCCAGAATATTAATGGGGTAAAGTGATAGAACATCAATGCTCAACGTTCTATTATGGATTTCCCATATGATTCTGTTCATTGGTCAAAAGTAGTAAGCACTAGAACTAGCACTTAGACCTATATACCACTTCATAATGCTTTACAGCACTCTCTAAGTTGTTTACAGAGTCAGTATATTTCCCCCAGCAATCTGGGTCCTTATTTTTGATATATTGAAACACTGCTATCATGTCACCCTAGTCCTTCTTTTCATCCTGCAACTGTTCTTTATATGTTTGAGCCTCCAGTCCCCTAATCATCTTTGTTGCTCTTCTCTATACTCTTCCTAGAGTCTCAACGTCCTTTTTACATCGTGATGATCAAAACTGGATGGCTTACGAACAAAATTTATGAACAAAAGACACATAGCAGAAAGGAGAAGGCGGAGAAGGCTATTGGTACATTGGGGAGCAGATCGAGGCTGTACCTACCTTAATCACAGACGTCTCCATTCGAGAGGGAGGGCCCTGTACTTGTGCTGCGGCAGCCATGTTTGCAATTGTGGTAAGGTGGTTCATCTGATTCATGGCCATTGTGACAGATGCTGGGGGCAAGCTGACCGGAATAAGCGGATGGGGCATCATCATGAAAGGTAGCTCAAGGCCTGGGGGGGTGGGGATGGGGGAGGGAAGCAAAAATAAAGTTTATGATGTATCAAATAATGAAGGTTGCAAACAGTTTTGAACATGAAACCAAGGTCAATTCAGGACCTATCAGATAAAGCCTGAGTCAATCATTCCTGAGCAAGGCAGCATCCTACCCATCGATATCACAGTGTAATACGTTAGACAAGAATTGTTTCCAGGACTTTGGAGGGAAATCAGAGCCAACTTATCTGAGAAAATTGATTCCTTTGGAATAAGGCTTATGATGGGATTTAAACTCCCACTTTGATCATGTGGACAGAATGGAACATCTCTCCCTAAAAATAATGAGCAATGGCAGAAGGTTTATTCAATGGTTTGTTCAAGATTCTCTAGGAAAATTATGTGAGAGACTGTGAATAGAGTAGTAGAGTAGAGTAGAGTAGAGTAGAGTAGAGTAGAGTAGAGTAGAGTAGAGTAGAGTAGAGTAGAGTAGAATGAATAAAATAGAATAGTCTTTAGAGTAGAGTAGGGTAGGGTTCGGTAGAATAGTGGTTTAGTGGTTTATTAGCATTTGTAGGCCGCCCTTTTCCCTGAGGGGACTCAGGGCGGCTCACAGAAAACCAGGGAGAGGGGAATACAATATTAAGACAACAACATATAATAAAAATAGTAAGCAACATTCATTCATCATTCGGGCGGGGTAGCAATTCTTATCCCCAGGCCTGACGGGCGAGCCAGTTCTTCAAGGCTATGCGGAAGGCCTGGACGGTGGAGAGGGTACGAATCTCCACGGGGAGCTCGTTCCAAAGGGTCGGGGCTACTGCTGAGAAGGCCCTCCTCCTTGTAGTTGCCAGCCGACACTGGCTGGCCGATGGAATGCGGAGGAGGCCTAATCTATGGGATCTTATAGGTCGTAGGGAGGTAATTGGCAGAAGGCGGTCTCTCAAGTATCCAGATCCACTGCCATGTAGGGCTTTATGGGTGATTAATAGCACCTTGAAGCGCATCCGGAGATTGACAGGTAGCCAGCGCAGCTCGCGGAGGATAGGTGTTATGCGGGTGAATCGGGGGGCACCCGCAATCACTAGCGCGGCTGCGTTCTGCACTAGCTGAAGTCGCCGGATGCTCCTCAAGGGCAGCCCCATGTAGAGCACATTGCAGTATTCCAGCCTAGAGATCACAAGGGCCCGAGTGACTGTTGTGAGGGCCTCCGGTCCAGGTAGGGTCGCAACTGGCGCACCAGGCGTACCTGGGCGAATGCCCCCCTGGTCACAGCCGTTAAATGGTGGTCGAATGACAGCTGTGGATCCAGGAGGACTCCCAAGTTGCGAACCCTCTCTGAGGGGTGTAGAATTTGACCCCCCAGCCTGAGTGTTGGAATGTTTGCCAAATCTTTGGGAGGGAAACACAACAGCCACTCGGTCTTTTCTGGGTTGAGCACAAGCTTGTTAACCCTCATCCAGTCCATAACGGCCTCAAGACCCCGGCCCATCACGTCAACCGCTTCATTGATTTGGCACGGGGCGGACAGATACAGTTGAGTATCGTCCGCATATTGATGGTATCTAATCCCGTGCCTGCGGATGATCTCTCCCAGCGGTTTCATGTAGATGTTGAATAGTAGGGGCTAAGACCGAACCCTGCGGCACCCCATAATTTAGGGGCCTTGGGGACGATCTCTCCCCTCCCACTAACACCGACTGCGACCTGTCCGAGAGGTAGGAGGAGAACCACCGTAGCACGGTGCCTCCCACTCCACCTCCCGCAGTCGTCGCAGAAGGATACCATGGTCGATGGTATCGAAAGCCGCTGAGAGGTCAAGGAGGACCAGGATGGAGGGATGTCCTTCATCTCTGGCTCTCCAAAGATCATCCATCAATGCGACCAACACGGTTTCTGTGCTGTAACCGGGTCTGAAGCCTGACTGGAAGGGGTCTAGATAGTTTGCTTCCTCCAAGGACCGTTGGAGCTGGAAGGCCACCACCTTCTCAACAACCTTCCCAAGAAGGGAAGGTTGGAGACCGGGCGATAACTATTGAGGACAGCTGGATCCAAGGATGGTTTCTTCAGGAGGGGTCTCACCACCGCCGCTTTCAGTGCGGCGGGGAAGTTCCCCTCCCGAAGGGAGGCGGTTACAACCGCCTGGATCCAGCCTCGTGTCACCTCACTGCAGTTAACAACCAGCCATGAGGGACACGGATCCAGAGCACAGGTGGAGGAACTTACAGCTCTCATGGCCTTGTCCACATCCCCGGGGGTAACGTCCTGAAACTCAACCCAGAGCTGTTCTACTTGATCCCCCTGTGCCTCGGCTGGAACTGCAGGTGTGGAGTCCAAGTCCGAAACCGAGCAATTTTGTCCGCTAAGAATTGGGCATATTCTTCAGCTCTGCCCTGCAGGGGTTCCCCCGTCTCCCTTTTGTTCAACAGGGAGCGGTTATCCTGAACAGGGCGGTGGGCGGGACTCAGCGGATGCAACCAGGGTGGCTATGTGTGATCTTTTTGCTGACCTAAGTGCCCTAGTATATTCCCTGGTGCAGGTGGTTACCATTGCTCGGTTCGATTCGGACTTATCGGACCTCCAACGGTGCTCTAGGCATCTCCTCCGGCGCTTCATCTCCCGAGCTCCTCAGTAAACCAAGGGGGTCTCCGGGATCCGCCGCCTCGGAGGAGCCGCAGTGGCGCAATCCGGTCGAGGGCCTCTGACGCTGCCAAGTGCCACGCAGCAGCCAGAGTCTCCACCGGACTGTGGGCGAAAGTGTCAGGAATAACCCCAAGCTCTGTCTGGAACCTTGATGGCTCCATAAGGCGCCTGGGGCGGAACCACCTGGTCGGTTCCTCCTCCCTACAGTGAGGGTTTGGCCTCCGGAAGTCGAGCCTCAGTAGGCAGTGGTCTGACCACGACAGGGGTATGATGTCGCTCCCCCCAGACCAAGATCGTAAATCCACTGCTCCGAGAGAATACAAGGTCAAGCATGTGTCCCGCTGAATGGGTTGGGCCTCGAATTACTTGGGTCAAGCCCATGGCTGTCATGGAAGCCATGAACTCCTGCGCCCCATCAGAGTTTTCACCGAGCGATGGCAAGTTAAAGTCCCCCAGGACCATCAGCCTAGGGAACTCAACTGCCAGCTCGGCTACCGACTCGAGGAGCGAGGGGAGGGCTGCTGCAACGCTGTTGGGAGGCAGGTACGTTAGCAGCAACCCCACTTGACCCTTGAGGTCCAACTTTAACAGCAAAGACTCACACCCGACAATCTCCGGAGCAGGGACCCTACGAGGAACTAACGACTCCCGGATGATGGCGGCCACACCCCCACCCCTTCCCTGGGCTCTCGGCTGATGCAGCACCTGAAATCCTTCTGGGCACAGCTCTACAAGGGGGACTCCTCCCTCTGGGCCCAGCCAGGTTTCAGTAATACATGCCAGGTCTGCCCTCTCGTCTAAAATTAAGTCCCGGACGAGAGGAGCTTTATGGACGACAGACCTGGCATTTAGCGACAACAGCCTGAGACCAGGGTCCTGACTACTTACGCCATCTGGTCTCGGAGTGGGACTCCCAGGGCCGGAAGGAGGATCTCTGTGATGTAGCGAACCCTCCTTCCCGGTAATGGCCTGCCCTGAAGTCCCCGCCGTATCTGCCCCTCCCTGTTATGACCGCAATACCCCGACCCTCTCCCGTGTCTCTGGTCCCCTCAACCACCCCTATAGCCCCCGCAACCCCCGGCAGGTCCTCCGAATCACACATACTCATACACTCCCCCAAACAGTCCCCACGTAATAGTTAAAAACACAAAATTTACAACAATAATCATAAAAGTGGGACATTCATTCATCTCATACGACCTCATGCATAGCCCATACAAAGAAGAAGGAAAAAAAAAAGATGAAAGAAAGAGTGAAAGTTAAAGTAGTTGCGCAATTGATTAAAAAGTTTTAAAATGCGAGTTCAGTTTGTTGCCATCAACTGTCCATCCACAGCCCAGACCACAGTTTCCTTCTGGGGATAGGCACCAGTAGTAATGATAGTAATAGTCAGGGCTAAGACAGACAGGCACACAGGGCCTAGGTCTATAGGTGTGGGAGATCTGATAAGCAGAGTCCGAGGCGGGAGGGAACCAGTGTTGGTAAAAAGGCAGCGTTGATGGAAAGAGCAGCGTCGAAGAATAAGGCAGCGTTGGTAAAGGAAACAATGCTGGAACAGGGGGTTATGTTGCTGGAAAAGTAGTAACAGTACCAGTAACAGCGTTGGTAGAAGGGACAGTATAGAATAGAATAGTATAGAATAGAACAGAACAGAACAAAAGATGAATAGAATAGAATAGAAGAATAATAGTATTTAGAGTAGAGTAGGGTAGAGTAGAGTAGAGCAGAATAGAACAGCAGAGCAGAACAAAATAGAAAATAATAGAAAAGTCTTTCTGGCCAAGTGTAATTGTAAGAATTTGCCTGCGGTGCATCAGTTTTCAATGTACATACAATCAAGAAAGTGTTCAATCATAGATGCACTCATAAATCCTAAGATAAAACCAACAAAGTGATAAACATACAATACTAATAGGAGTAGGTAATAGGAAATGTGAGATGGATAATAGTAATACAGCTCTACTACATGGTTAGATATCCTTAGGCATAATGGAGAGCTGTGGGAATTAGATGTTTAGCAGAGTGATGGCATAGAGGGAAGAAACTGTTTTTGTGTCTGGTTGTATTGGCATGCAATGCCCTATAGTGGTGTCCTGAGGAGAGAAGTTGAAACAGTTTATGTCCAGGATGTGAGGGGTCCCTAAATATTTGTGCTGCGATTTGTGCTGTGACCCTGAGGGAAAAAAATGTGGTTAATTCAATAAGTTTCCCATAAATGCCGTATCTGTGCTCCTGTTCGTTGCAAAGTACTTTTGTGAGGCCCTGCACAGCTGTGATACTGCAAATTAACCTTATCATCACCTGATTCATGAGTGGTGTACACATACATCTTATTTATTTATTTTTTTATTTATTTATTAATATTTGTAGGCCGCCCTTTTCCCTGAGGGGACTCAGGGCGGCTCACATAAAATCAGGAGGGGGAATAACAAAACAATGACAAAGACACATATAATAAAAGTAATAAGCAACATACATTCATCATTCGGGAGGGGCGGCTATCCTGTCCCCAGGCCTGACGGGCTAGCCAGTTCTTAAGGGCTGTGCGGAAGGCCTGGACGGTGGCGAGGGTACGAATCTCCACGGGGAGCTCGTTCCAAAGGGTCGGGGCAACTACTGAGAAGGCCCTCCTCCTTGTGGTTGCCAGCCGGCACTGGCTGGCCGATGGAATGCGGAGGAGGCCCAACCTGTGAGATCTAATTGGTCGCAGGGAGGTAATTGGCAGAAGGCGGTCTCTCAAGTATCCGGATCCACTACCATGTAGGGCTTTATGGGTGACTAATAGCACCTTGAAGCTTTCTTTCTGCAACTGTGCCGAGTTGTGCAAAATAAAGATGCAATGTAAATATGATGATTACGATTGTCATCATCGTTAACGGTGAACGTTTGAATTCGTAGCAAAAATATATATATATGGCAAAATCTATAGCACTGCTTGCATCGTTGATGATTCTAGGATCATTTCAAGCTCCTTCGAATCACTGTGAGAAAAGCCAAATAATCCCCCCTCTCAAATTAATAAATACACTCTCACACACAGATTAGCAAAATAAAGAGTTAGAAGGTACCAAGGGTGGGATTGAAAAATTTTAGCAACAGGTTCTCTTCCCAGTTGCTGGGTGGGGTGGCCTAGTTGGCTTCCTGAACCACGGTGGTGGGAGACATTTTCACCCTCCTCAAGCTCTGGAGGCTTTCTTATAGCCTCCGGAAGATGAGAACTGCCTCCCCTGGGCTCCAGAGGGCCTCCAGAGGCCAGAAATGGACCTATTTCTAGACTTCCAGTACTTCTGCTGGCCCATATTTCACCCTCCCAGAGACTCCGTGGGGACCCTGTACTTATCGGCATCCAAAATGGGCGCATGGAGACTCCTGGGAGGGGCAGGGAAGTGTGGGAGGGGGTCAGCCAGTCCTTGTAACTACCGTTCAGCAAACTAGATTAAAATTAACATCTGGTTCGCTCAAACTAGTCCGAACTGGCTGAATCCCACCCCTGCTTGTACCAACCCCCCCACCCAAGCAGGAGACCTACATCATTTCTGACAGATGGCAGTCCAGTCTCTTCTTGAAAGCTTCCAGTGATGAAGCTCCCACAACTTCCAAATGCAACTTCTGTTTCATTGGTTGATCACTGTCAGAAAATTTCTCCTTATTTCCAGGTTGAATCTCTCCTTGGTCAGTGTCTAACCCATACACACAGACACTCCTACCTATCCCTTCAATTCAAGCACAAACCCCAAATTAGCCTAGTGAAAATTCATCCTACATTTCCCCATGCAGTGAGAGGATGACAAAAATGCTTAATTTGGAATCGGTTGAAACTTATCATTTTCTGAATCTAAGAGAAAAAGAACAAGAATAATCATCCGATATTTAGGAATCTAAAAGAAAAAAAAAGGATAGAAGCATGAGAAACACCCTGTTTGGCCTGTAAACTAGAAGATTTTTTTTTTTTTTTTACTAATTATGTTTGGTTCTGTCTTTATTTTCTCTTTCTTGCAGGCCACTCCCATGCACCATTTCCTGGGTCACTATAATGACTTAATGATAGTTAATCTGGAAGAAACACAAAATTAAAGCTGTAAATAGAAAAACAGAATGAAAACTCATTAACACAATCATTGGATAACTTCAATTTATGTTAGTATTTTAAGCTCAGTACTGACTATGAAGAGTACTTAATATACAAATAATATCAGTAAATAAATATCCTAATTCACTTTATATTTAAAATCATTTTCTCTACTAATGGAGTGAACAATTAACTATTGCATATCTTTAAAGCAGACTTGCGAATCTCATACATAATAAATATATATGCTTGCTTTGCCGTGGCTTATCTAATTTAGGGTAACAGCTTCTTCTATTACATCCATGCTTAGTTCCCCTTCCTGCCTTTGATAGTTGTTAATGTCTATAATTTGCCACTAGTTGTCAGTACAATATTGCTTGCATAGGTAATCATGCTGTAGAATTACCTAGACAAAAAATTACTCACAGCTTTGTTATGAGGCAATGTCTTCCAAAAAAAAAAAAAAAACCCCTCTCCTTTATTCACAAACACTGGAAGAAATCCATTTACATGTGGAGAGACCAAGCCACCTCCAAACCACCCTTTTAAAAAGCTGCCCAAACAGGAGTGAAATTCAGCAGGTTCTGGAGAACCAGTAGTGGAAATTTTGAGTAGGTCAGAGAACCGGCAAATACCACCTCTGTGGGAATGGGAATATGAGGTGGGAATGGAGATTTTGCAATGTTCTTCCCCTGGAGTGGGGACGGAATGGAGATTTTACAGTATCCTTCCCCTGGAATGGGACGGTCAGAGAACCGGCAAATACCACCTCTGTGGGAATGGGAATATGGGGTGGGAATGGAGATTTTCCAATATTCTTCCCCCTGGAGTTGGGGGGAATGGAGATTTTGCAGTTTCCTTCCCCTGGAATGGGGAGGGAATGGAGATTTTGCAGTTTCCTTCCACTGGAGTGGGGAGGGAATGGAGATTTTGCAGTATCCTTCCCCTGTAGTTGGGTGGGAATGGAGATTTTGCAGTATCCTTCCCCTGCCACACCCACCAAACCACACCCACAGAACTGGTAGTAAAAAAAAAATGAATTTCACCACTGAAGGGGGCCCCCACCAGTGATTTCCACTACCAGTTTGGGTGAACTGGTCCGAACCGGCTGAATTCCACCGCTGACTTTAAGTAATCAATTAAGGTGAAAAATGTTACAAGATCAGTGGATACCCAGCACTTCAGGGACACATAAAATTGGATAACAATGCCTTTATTCTACTCAAAGTTGCATAGCTTTTAATCAAGGAATCTACAAAATGAAACGCTCATCAATTCAAGATATACGTGATACTTTCATTTTTTTTAAACTAGGACTACCATTTGGTTAAGCAAGCAACCTCGACAATTTTGCATTTTAATGTATGCCATTAGTGTACATTAGTGATAATAAAGTTATTCTAAGTCTATTGCTTAGCTTAACCTTTTGGGAGAAGAATAAGGAGCTATCACATTGAAATAATAAAGAGCCACCTTGTTTTTCTTAGCAGTACTCTTAAAAAATCTTCCTCGTCTTCAGAAAAGGTTGTTCGTAATCTAATTAGACCAAAGCTCGGGCCTCAAGTCAGCAGCCTTCCTATACACTTGCTTCAGCCAAGTTAATCTTTAAGGTGGCTCTAGTATGTTTTGGCTGAACTTCTAAGTGCCTCCACTTATTCCCTCAACAGACTTCTGGGCTGTGAAAATAAGCCTGCCCTTCAGATATGCAGAAAGTTTGTTGGGCTCTCTGCCCATTCCTTACAATCTCTTCCTTCGCACTTTTCCTCTGCTGTTTCTAAACCAGCATGTCTAGAAGTGTGACCAGAATGTATGGTTGTTGTTTTTTTCCACATGCTTTCTATATTCTATATATGCTTTCTTGATTCATGGGTCAATTTTCTGTTGGTGAAGAATTGACATAGTACAGCTTGCTGTTTAAAGCCAAGAGAGCAGGGGTGGGTTCCTGCCAGTTCTAACATCTTCTATAGAAGAGGTTCCACAAATCTACAGTGCCATTTAGAACCGGTTCCAGCTCCCTCCCCCCGCCCGTCCGCACATCATCAAGATGAAGAGTGAGAGGAGGAATTCTGGGAGTTGAAGTCCACAAGTCTTAAAGCTGTCAAGTTTGAACACCCCTGGGCTTTTTTTTCTCTAAAGGATTAGGGGTGCAAGGATCTTGTAACTTGACAGCTTTAAGACTTGCGTACATCAAATGCCAGAGTTTCTGAGCCAACATTTTGGTTGCTAAGCAAGAGCGTTAAGTGAGTTTCACCACAATTTACAAGTTGGCCACGCCCACCAGTCACATGGCCGCAAGCCACTCCCACCCAGTCACATGGCTGGCAAGCCACTCCCACAAAGCAGGCCACACCTACAGAAGAGGTTCTAAAAAATTTGAAACCCACCACTGCAAGAGAGAGACACTAAAAAAAAAAAAAAGTTAAAACACAAATAGTTAAGAAATACAACCATAACCAGGGAAAGTCTGGCAAAATACTGCATCTGTATGCATTTTCTGAAAGCAAAATGAACAGGAGGAAAATGTATACTAGATAAATAGGAACCCATAAGCAGGAAGAGACACAAGAGAAGTTCTTCTAGATTTGCTACCCAAAGCAAGGACACTTTCAGAAACATCCAGAGGGTGGGCTGCTCCAGATTTGCCTGGATTTGGGCGATCCTCTAGCAAAGATTCTGTGCAGTTCAGCAAACCCCCAAATTCCATTCCTGGCTGGCCATGTCCACCCCTCCCAGGAGTCTCCACCTGGCCCGTTTTGGATTCCAGAAAAATACAGGGCCCATGTGGAAGCTTGGAGAGGGAAAAATGGGCCCATTTGCAGCCTCAAGGGAGTCTCCGGAGCCTAGGGGAGGGCGTTTTTGCCCTCCTGGAGGCTTGAGGAAATCCTCCGCAGCCCAAGGAGGGAGAAATATGGGCCTCTCAGAAATTCCAGGAGGCCCGTCAAGAGAGCCTCTGGAATGCAGGGAGGGTGAAAACATACCCCACCCCGGCCATGGTGTAGGAGGCTAACTAGGCCACACCAACCTGGCCATGCCCACCCTGTAACCAGGCAGAGAAACTGCTGCTAACATTTTTGAAGCCCACCCCTGCAAACATCTTCTTGGTATCTGACCTTGGTATCTGAACCTGGTATCTGAACATGGAATCTTTGGATAGCCAAGTTGTCAGGCCTGCAGCCATCTTTTCTTTTGGATCTTGGCCTGCCACACTTTCTATTATTCTGAATGGGTAGAACTACCAGCATGGCAGTGGGAGATTGCACCATGTGGTGGGTCAAGATTTGAACTTTCAACTGGGTGGGGAAAACTTTCAGATTTAGGTTTCAGATTCAGGTTTTCCCAGATGTTCCAACATGGCTCTCTCAATAAATTGGAACTTTGAGCAATACTTTGCCTTGGACTGATTTACTTTAGATGCTATTTGGAACCCTGACACAAGTTAAAAATATTTAGGACTTTCAAAGGAAATCAACACTTGAATTATGTCCAATGTGACATTTTGGCAACTGGAAAAAAACAATGCATTATTCCAACACCTTGCAACAATTAGCAATCTAGGGGCAGCATTTCATACCACCTGAAATTTCCAGATACTTTCCAAGTCAGGTTCATGTCAAGAGGATTAAATGGGCTAAAATTGTTACCTTTCTACCTATATTTCGCTCGCATATTTTGTATCATTATATGAGCTCTATTTGTCACGGAGACCATTCCTGCATAAAATGTGACAGGTAGTTTCAGCCCTTCTGGATCACTTAACACAACCATAATCTCAGTCTTGGCCTTTGAGATCATATTCCATTTTTTGTGTGATTATCATCTACGACAAAATTGCCTGCAATCCATCTGCTGAAAGATAATCACTTTGGTGCTTCAATAAATGATGGATCCTCTTCAGTATAATCATCCAAATCAAACATTTGGTTCTCTTTCCTCAAAATGTCAATATATATTCCACTTTACTTCTTGGGATAAAGCTTAAGCATTAGCCATTCTGTTGCCATAGGAAAGAGAGACTAACCCTTTGTAAAGTGTTAAGATCTTCAGAGGAAGGTTTCTACCTAATACAAAGCCCGACTGTCTTGAAAAAAATTGGTATTGGAGGAACACCTAGAGACCAATTGCATTTATGTTTTGTTTTCGAGGCCTCCACCACTTGCCATAAGTGAAAGGAAAGGATTTTGTGACCAGAAAAATGTTCAAAAACTACACAATAGCAGTAGTTCTCACATCCTAGTGCAGTGATGGCAAACCTTTTCGACACCAAGTGCCAAAACCAGAACATGCATGCATGTGTATGCAAGTGTGTGCGCCAGAGCACCGGAAACTTGAAGACCAGCTGGCCACCACATGCATGCCTGTTTTTCGGCTGTTTTTTTACTGTTTTCAGGCTGTTTTTTTGGCCCGAAAAACAGCCTAAAAATGGCTTGAAAACAGCCCCCCAAATGCCCTGGAAAACAGCCTGAAAAATGCTTAATTTGGGGGCGTTTCCAGGCCATTTTCCAGTGCTCCGGTGCCCACAAAAACCAGCTGGCCGGCACGCATGTGCATCGCTGGAAAACAGAAGAAGAGCTGGCGAAGGCATGTGACCCCACAGAGGGCTCTGCGTGCCACCTGTGTATCACTAATCACAGCTGACGCAACTGCATGAAACTTTTATATGTTGCTGGTGATACATAATTATTTACAACATAGATAGAAATGAAATGAAACGAAACGAAACGAATAGAATAGAGAAGTAGAGTAGAGTAGAGTAGGGTAGGGTAGGGTAGGGTAGGGTAGAATAGAATAGAATAACAGAATTGGAAGGGGACCTTGGAGGTCTTCCTAGTCCAGCCCCCTGCATAGGCAGGAAACCCTACACCACTTCAGACAAATGGTATCCAATCTCTTCTTAAATACTTCCAGTGTTGGGGAGCTAAAGCTCCTTATAAGTGCTTGACTTTTAATACGCAATTTTATCCATTTCTAATTTTTCTAGGCTTTGATTATGTGCCCTCTAGACATTTTCAAGTCTAGAAACTGCAAAGAAAATTTCTAGATAGCAATCTATTCCTAACCCTATTCTCCCAATGGTACACCCACTAAAAACAGAACCCATCCATCTTACAAGTCCTAATAAATGTAATAAACGTAAACGTCTTTCTGATGGTCATCTTCTTTTCTTTCCTTCCACGTTTTTCCAGGCACTCTCTTTTTTCAGAGAGTCAGGTTTTTTCATGATATGTCTGAAGTAGCATAATTTGAGCCTGTCATTTGTGCCTTGAAGGAGAATTCTGGTTGATTTGTTCAATGATCCCTTGCTTTGTTTTCTTGGAGGTCCAAGATATTCCCATGGGTTTTTCTCAACTAGAATTCTTTAGAAGTTAACAAATATTTTTCAAAGAGCTTACATGGTAGTACCAGGAATGAAAACATTTTGACCCTATTAAATTTTCAACAGAGTTAAAAAGAAACTTAAGTTTGAAAGTACGGGGGATTAGATCAGGCAGTCTAAGGTAAAAAATAGTATTCAATGAAGAATATGAATTCCCCATACTTAAAAATGATACAACTACTCCACTCCATTGGGAATCAATTCGTGGGAAGATAAAGGGATATGTGACTTGTAATAGTAAAGTAACAATTAACTAATAATTAATCATATCCAGGATCCAGGATTCTGCATTCAGAGGGACTGAAAGGGACTGACGGCCCAAGACTATCCAGCCTAAGGAAGGATTAGAACTCACAGTTCCCCAGTTTAAAGCTGATGTCCTCGTCATGACACAAGTGTATTATTTATTCATTCCTTCATTTAATGTACGGACAGATTAACAGAGTTGGAAGGGACCTTGTAGGTCATCTAGTCCAACCCCTACGGCTTACCCCAAGCAGGAGACCTGGCCTACACCATTCTGACAGATGGCAGTCCAGCTCTCTCTGAAGCCTCCAGTGATGAAGCGCTCACAACTTCTGAAGGCAATTCTGGTTACCACTAGTTGATTGTTCTCACTGTCAGAAAATTTCTCCCTTATTTCTTGGTGAATCTCTCCCTTGATCAGCTTCCATCCATTATTCCTTGTCTGACCTTCCGATGTCTTAGAAAATAGCTTGACCCCTTCCTCTCTGGGGCACCCCCTCAACTATTGGAAGACTGCTATCATGTCTCCTCTGATCCTACTCTTCAATAGACCCTAGCCAATGCCCATTTTCCTGCAACACTTCTTTGTGTGTTTTAATCTCTAATTCTTTAATTAATATTAAATAACTTTTTTCCACAAAAATATGGAAGTGCAATCTCCCAAAACTCAAAGCATTTCACTAAATATATATTCTCATTATTTAGGAAAAAACACATACCTACGCGACACTCGTCCAATGGTTGTGCTACGCTTTGGAGGAAAATGCACTTTTGAACGTACATTTCCCTGGAAAAAAAAATCATGCAAAATAGACAGATGGTAACCACAATCAATAAACATGCAATAATTTGGGTTGTGGCATGTGATTTGCTTTTATTGTTCTTGATCAAGTAAATAGCATCTGGGCTTCCCTTTCTGCTTTATGGGGAAACACCTTGCATTTACTTTTCCTTGATTTCACTAGTCATCTGTTGGGTCATTACACAATATATTATTAGAACCATTTTTCAAGCAGCCGTTTTTGTATAGGATGTGTTTTAAATATTCAAAGTACTAAAGGTAGCAATGTCATTTCTTTCATAGTTACAGAATGCCAGCTCCCAGTGTTTTATCCTAATGATAAATGAGTTTGTCCTTTATGTATAAAATATTAGTTTGTGTTTGTTGCAGAAGATTTTTTTAATAATAGATGAATTTTAGGTTTGCGCAACATATGCACATAAAGTTGATTAATTTGGTTTTTAAAAAATGCAAACTAGACATTACTATATTACTTTGCAAAATGCACAGCTTGCAACATATTGTCTCAGTGGGAACTTAATTGATTGTAAAATGTGTCTTATTTCTACTTTTGATTTATGTAAGAAATTGCAGTGGAAAGAACATTCTTTTTTTTAAAATTTCTGTGCTTCTTACATGGGACAGCACTGATAAACATTTACGCTCAGGCGGGCATTATTTTGTAGAGAATTTTAAAATTTGAGGAATATGAATATTCACATGCTGAATGTAAATAAATCTCTCTCTCATCTCTTTTTTTTTTTTTTTTTTTGAATATTCAAGACTCTGTATTTCTTACTTTTCACTTATGTTTGCACCCTGGCAATATTTAAAGTTAGATTTTAATTGTAGTTAAAAGACAGGACCCCATAGGCTAATCATAATCTATTTATTAATGGTTGTTCCGTTTTTCCCCCCAGAAGAATTCTTACTGTATTTAGGAATACTCAACCGTTATGCATCAGAACAAGTAAAGAAATGTTTAGAAGAAAAAGGCAAGTAATTTTTAACATTTAATGCACTTTATGGAATAAATTGTTTATGGGCCTGGCTTTTGTTACATCCAAGAATATCATCCATTTCCATCTGATTCCATGCTACACCAACATTTGTAATAGAACATATAATAATAAAAATTTCCTGTAAGCTTTTGCAGCACACTTGATGTCAGTTAAAGAACTAAGAAATACCTTATTAAACGTTTTAAATAATTTATTTCTTTGTGATTTAACTAAAGGTGACATTGGACAAAAATATAATAAATCTGTATTTGCTAGTGGGAAAAAAACCCCCAGAAGATTCCCATATCAAGGTCCTTACCTTGACCCCAAAAGCCATTTTTGTGACTCTTGACAATACAATCCCAATTTATGTTACCTCCATAACAACCAGTTTGATATCGACTAGGAAATATAATCATAAGGAAACTCAGCACTGATATAAGTTTATCTCTAGGATGAAGGCCAAGAGATAAACTACATATTGTTGGTGGAGATTCTGATTCATCCAGGTCATGGCTGTCCAAAGGTGCTTTTTTAAGAGGCAACTGAACTTTCTTTTTTTCCCCCTTGAACATTTTTCACTTCTTACCCAAGAAGCTCTTCAGTTTTGAAGTCAGAACTGAAGAAGCTTCTAGGATGAGAAGCAAAACATCTTCAAGGAAAAACAAACCAGAAAAAGCACCTTTGGGAAATATATTGTTGGCTTATGAGCTGAGGTGGCACAGTGGTTAGAGAAACAGTACCACCAGGCTACTTCAGCTGACTGCTAGCTGCAATTCAGCAGTTCACAATCTCACCAGGCTCAAGGTGACTCAGCTTTCCATCCTTCTGAGGTGGGTTTAGAATGAGAACCAAGGAGTGTTGAGGGAAATATGATGACTAGTAAACTGCTTAGAGGGGGGCTGTAAAAGCAGTATGAAGTGGTACATAAGTCTAAGTGCTATTTCTATATTTGCCTTTAGAACATTTTGGCATTCAAGGTAAGAATAGCGTGACAGGTTAAAGAAAACTAAGATGGCGTCAGTGACCATGTGTCGAACATTTTTTTTTAAACATTTTTTAAAAAAATGTTGGGAATTTTGAACATTCGTTCTTTTTGATCCTATTGAACTTGTTTGGTTGGTAGGTTTATTGGATTCATATGCCTCCCTTCTCCCAAGGACTCAGGGCGCGTTAAACATTAAAAAAAAAAAAACATATTACAAAAGTTAAAAAAAAATAGATATATCCAAAAAAAAAAACCCATTGAGATTAACAATAACATTTTTAAAAATCGATATTAAACTTAACAATAATATCTCATTATTTTGTTCAGGCCAGGCCGGCTTGAATTGAATTGAATTGTTTATTATTTATAGGCCGCCCTTTTCCCTGAGGGGACTCAGGGCGGCTTACAATTCGTGGGAAGGGGAGTGCAAGACAATATAACACAATACGTGAATAAACAAATAATAACAATAAAAACACAACAGTCATTGGCTTGCTGGGAAAAGCCAACTTTTTAGGGCGTGTCGGAAGGACCGGAGGTCGGGGATTATACGAAGCTCCGGGGGCAGCCCATTCCAGAGGGAAGGCACTTCCACAGAGGAAGGCTCTCCCCCTGGGGGTCACTAGCCGACACTGTCTGGCCGACGGCACCTGCGGAGGCCAACTCTGTGGGATCGCACTGAATGGTGGGAGGCTACCGGTGGCAGTAGGGTGATCTCGCAGGTATCCTGGGCCTAAGCCATGGAGCGCTTTAAAGGTCAAATTAGTACCTTGAATCGCACCCGGAAGACAACCGGCAACCCAGTGCAGGCCGCCTAAAAGGGGCGCAACATGGGAGCACCTAGGTGCCCCCATGATAACCCGCGCAGCTTGTGACAACTTGTAACAGATTATTCTTTATATTGTGGTTTGGAGCACCAGGAAATCCAGATCCACTTTTCCAATGTCCAGAAAATGCTTCCTTTTGTGAATCCCCCCCACCCAAAAACCTTACAAGATGTTTCCATTTATAACCAACTCCCTATTATGCCACGAGCTGCAATTTTATTGCAAAATTCTAACTCTCCTTCCCCCCCCCCCCCCCCCACGTAATAATAAATTGTCCTCTGCCCAAATTTAATCTATGATAGCATTTAGCTGGGGGTTTGAAGTAAATATCACTAGATAAAAGCCATCTGGTCCCAAATAATGGGACACTTGAATGCCCGTATTAGTGTTTGAAAATGAGAGCACAAATCTTCTAAAAGGATTAATTTCCATAAGAAAGATAGCTCACAGATCTACAAAGGCGTAAATTCAAAACATAATAAACTGCCAAGAGGGAAAGGTAGATTAAAGTAAGGGAGAAATACCTCGTTACTCTTATATGGAAGAGATTCTCTATCAATTACATTTGCTACAGGAGAATTGTTCAAAGCTTTGAACTATCAACTACAACCTGGAAGACATTGTGTGAAAGATGTAATAATCCATCCACGGATGATATGTGCGTGTGTGTCTAAATATATATATACATAAAATCAAGCTTATCATTCGGATATTCAACAGGAGAACACAAAGATGCTCGGAGTCTTACTGTAATATGGAGAGCTAAGCAAGTTTTGTATATTTATTTAAAGATTATATTTGACAAGAGCTTTGCTTTATGATAGTCTAAAAATACCACCGTTGCCATGCAAAGCTACTTTTGCTGCCCTTTCGAATATATTTTCAATATCCTGTTTCAAAATAAGTTCCTTTCAATGGATCCCTGATGTGACGTAACTGGTTATTTTTGACCTAAATGGTTGAAAACAACTCCTAGGCCCAGTGGTGGGATTCAAATAATTTACCAACAGTTCTCTGTCCTAATGACCAGGTGGGTAGGTGGGGCTTAGTGGTCATGTGACCGTGTGGGAGTGGCCAACTCAACACACTAAGGTCGATGGGCGCTTCGCCTTAGCTGTTACAATGTAATAAGGGTTAACGAAGAGGCAGTTTCTGTAAGCAGGGCAATAACGATTTAAGCTAGAACACCCACCAGAATGTTTCCTTCCTGCCTTCCTTACGGATAGCCCTGTAAGTGGAAAAAAACAAAAGACGATTTCTTCCAACAAACCGGTTCTCTGAACCTCTTAGAAAGTTAAGAACGGTTCTCCTGAATAGGTGCGAACTGGCTGAATCCCACCACTGCCTAGGGCCCTCCAAAGGTGCTTCTTTCAAGAGGCGAGGACTTTCTTTCCTTTTTTTTTCTTTCTTTGAAGACATTTCTTTGAAGAAGCTTCTTGGATGAGAAGAGCAAACATCTTCAAGGGAAAAAACACAAAGTTCAGTTGCTTCTTGGAAAAACATTTTTTGGGAGAACAATCACCTGGATGACTGGGAATCTCCATAGACATTCCCAGTCATCGTCGTCATCATCATCATCATCATCATCATCATCATCATCATCATTTAATGCATCCCATAATCCCTTGCGTGGTAGAGTCTGGGCAACTAAATGGAGCTAGCAGAGGATTTAATGGCCAGATGTCCTTCCGGTTGTTTGTTCAGCAGATATATTCTCCTTGTGCAGAGAGATGAGAGAAATAGCTATCTCTACCTAGGATTGAACTCACAGCCTCCTGATGTGAGGCGAGAACTCTACCTCTAGGCCCACCATACTACTCTCCATAGACACTCCAGTGTCCTCCAGAAATGACCTCCAGCTGGTCATTTTAGCATGTCAATAAGGCCACCTGGAAGTTTATTTGTGTCATTGGGGCAGTGGTGGGTTTCAAAATTTTTAGAACCTCTTCTGTAGGTGTGGCCTGGTTTGTGGGAGTGGCTTGTGGCCATGTTGACTGGGTGGGCATGGCTTGACAGCCATGTGACTGGTGGGCGTGGCCAACTTGTAAAATGTGGTGAAACTCACTTAAAAACACTCTTGCTTAGCAACCAAAATGTTGGCTCCAGAAACTCTGGCATTTGAAGCACGCAAGTCTTAAAGCTGTCAAGTTACAAGGACCCTTGCACCCCTAACCCTTTAGGAAAAAAAAGCCAGGGGTGTTCAAACGGTGACAGCATTAACACTTGTGGACTTCAACTCCCAGGAATTCCTCCTCAGTCATGTTGGCTCAGGAACTCTGGTATTGAAGTGTGCAAGTCTTAAAGCTGTCAAGTACAAGACCCTTGCACCCTAACCCTTTAGAAAAAAACCTTAGGGTGGTGTCAAACTTGACAGTTTTAAGACTTGTGGACTTCAACTCCCAGAATTCCTTCCTCTCGCCTCTCATCCTGATGATGTGCAGACGGGGGGGAGGGAGCTGAACTGGCTCTAAACGGCACTGTAGATTTGTGGAACTTCCTCTATAGAAGAGGTCAGAACTGGCAGGAACCCACCCCTGCATCGGGGTCACCTGAGACATTATCTCCAGTCTACACACAGTCCTTTCAATAGTTCCAAGAAGGCCCCACACCCCACTTGCATGGTGACCCTGACGACACAGACAACCTCCAAGTGGCCTCAACGACTCTCTAAAGACGGATGCAAGTGACCAGCTCTCTGCAAGGAATATAAATCCTTCCCTCACACTCCCCTCCCTCCAGTCAGAGCAGAAGAAGCTCCTTGGATGAGAAGAGAAACATCTTCAAAGAAAAATCTGAAAGTCCAGTTTGCCTCCTGAAAAGCACCTTGGGACAACCATCACCTGGATGACTGAGAATCTCCATAAACTTTGAACTAAATGCCTTTCTTTTAGTGGTCAAGAACTTCTTGGACAGAACGCCTGTTATCTTAATCAGCACAAACACCTCTCCGTCTATGCGTGTGTATGGTTGATCCTCAACATACAACAGTTCATTTAGAGATCGCTGGCAGTTACAACAGCACTGAAAAAAAATGATGACTATTTTTCACACTTATGACTGTTGTAGCACCCCCATGTGATGCACATTTGGATGCTTGACAACTGACTCGCATTTATGACAGCTGCAATGTGCCAAGGTGGCGCAGTGGTTAAATGCAGCACTGCAGGCTACTTCAGCTGACTGCAGTTCTGCAGTTTGGCTGTTCAAATCTCACCGGCTCAGGGTTGACTCAGCCTTCCATCCTTCCGAGGTGGGTAAAATGAGGACCCAGATTGTTGTTGGGGGCAATATGCTGACTCTGTAAACCGCTTAGAGAGGGCTGAAAGCCCTATGAAGCGGTATATAAGTCTTAACTGCTATTGCAATGTCCCGGGATCATGTGATCCCTTTTTGTGACCTTCTGACAAGCAAAGTCAACGGGGAAACCAGATTATCATAGTAAGTCTGTTGCTCATTTGTGAACTGCAGTCATTCACTTAAGAAGAGTGGTGGAGTGGCCTAGAGGTCATGCTCTTGCCTCACAATCAGCAGGCTGTGAGTTCCATCCTAGGTAGAGGCAGATATTCTCTCTTTGGGGCAGACCCGAGAATTTATCTGCCGAACGAAACTCCACATTGGTGACAGGAATGGCATCCGGCCACTCTGCTAGCTCCATTCAGTTGCCCAGACTCCACCCCACAAAAGATTATAGGGTCGTAAAATGATGATGATGAGCGACTTGCTTAACAAATGTGGCAAGAAAAGTTGTAAAATGCAGCAAAACTCAATAAACTTCTTACTTAACAACATAAATTTTGGGCTCCATTGTGATAGCAAGTTGAAGACTATATGTATTGTAAACTTTCAATTATGAAATGTACTAATCTCAGAAAGATCATAGTAAGATCATTCTGACCAAGGGAAACTAAGCACCCATTTATGGCATCTGAACCGGATGAAAATTACGTATGTCTCCTTGCTAGAGAATAAATGAAGTACAAACAGCTCATAACTTTTTTTTTAAATATTAAGTTAAGGGCCTCTCTCTCTCTCTCTCCCTCTCCTTCCCCCCTCTCTCTTAACTGCTCCAAGAAAGCTGCTTTTATTTAAAACATAAAGATGGTAGTTACAAGATTTCTGCAAGCATAACTGCTATTCCATTAAGGAAACGGCACTGCAAACAGTAAATACTGCCCCCAAGGGAAATGTAAGTATTGATTTTATTACTACGTTGGTTGGTTTGTGTTTGCAATTGTCAACTCTCGTTTTAGGTTGTGCATTAAGTGCACTTATAATAGCTTGAGAAAAGAGTAAATATTAATTAGAAAATATTGGTAATGCTTTTATAAGTTTGGGGATTGGTGAAGAATACACATATTTTAAATGAGGGGAAAAAAGGAATGCTGTAAATATAGCTGAGACGTTTAAAAGACCAAACCATAATGGCTATACCATTTCTGAGCTGCGAATATCTGGACGAATGGCGAGAAGGGAAGGAACCGTTCATTCTTGCACTTTTGGGCTGCCGTTTAGTAGCTGGTATGTTAGAAATAATTGTCATGTTCCAATTAATTTATAGGCCTAATGAAGTTTAAAAACCAAAACCAAATTGATGAATAAACTTATTCAATGCATGTAGTAAAAGTGATGTAAGGTAAAGGTAAAAGTTCCCCTTGCACATATCTGCTCATCATTTCCAACTCTAGGGA
Source organism: Thamnophis elegans (assembly GCF_009769535.1). Lineage (NCBI taxonomy): Eukaryota > Metazoa > Chordata > Lepidosauria > Squamata > Natricidae > Thamnophis > Thamnophis elegans. Next base: position 58,086,828 of record NC_045551.1, on the reverse strand, counting down.
GCGGTGCTCATCCCCATTTCAAAACCAAAGAGCCAGCGTTGTCCGAAGATGTCTTCATGGTCATGTGGCCAGCATGATGAAACGCCAAAGGTGCACAGAACTCTCTTACCTCCCCACCAAAGGTGGTTCCTATTATTTCTACTTGCATTTTTTATGTGCTTTTGAACTGCTAAGTTGGCAGAAGCTCGGACAAACAACGGGAGCTCACTCCATTGAGCAGTGCTAGGGATTCGAACCGCCAAGCTGCCAACCTTTCTTATCAACAAGCTCCGCCTCTTAGCCACTGAGTCACTGGGTCTCTTAATTTATAGGCCTAATGAAGTTTAAAAACCAAAAACCAAATTCAGGATTGATGGATAAACTTGATTCGATGCATGTAGTGAAAGTGACTCAAGGCATAATATTTTCATTTGCCAGTTTCAGTATTCCCAAAGTCAAAGTTTTGATTCCATCCACTGATGTTGCTCCGATTTCACCACCGGAATCTTGGGCTCTGCACTGGAAAGTGTTTAGGTAGTTGTGCGCTTACACCATCAAGACTTGTGCTACCTGTTTTGCTTGGCCACAGCTACTAGATTAAAATGGTTAAACAGCTCATCCATCAGAGTTGAACCCTAAGGATCTTAGACAAATCAGAGTGGCTTTCTAGTGCTGGTGATCCAGTCCAACAAAACATATCACACAACCAAAACTGCCTCATACAACTAAAACAATATTAAGGCTGACATTTTAGAGCTGTGTATTTGAAAGGAAGGGACACAGTGGCTCCGTGGCTAAGACGCTGAGCTTGTCAATCAGAAAGGTCAGCAGCTCGGCGGTTCGAATGCCTAGCGCCGCGTAACAGAGTGAGCTCCCATTACTTATCCCAGCTTCTGCCAACCTAGCAGTTCGAAAGCATGTAAAAATGCAAGTAGAAAAATAGGAACCACCTTTGGTGGGAAGGTAACTGTGTTCCCTGTGCCTTCGGTGTTTAGTCATGCCGACCACATGACCACAGAGATGTCTTTGGACAGCGCTGGCTCTTTAGCTTTGAAATGGAGATGAGCACCGCCCCCTAGAATTTGGAATGACTAGCATATATGTGTGAAGGGAACCTTTATCTTTACCTTATTTGAAAGGATATCTTTGGAAAGTGTGTCCTTGAAGTGGGGCAGCCTCTGGAAGGCTTGGTGTGTTTGCTTCAAACATTTTCACCACCTCATGTCTACACAGGTGCATATCTAATGCACATGTTTCCCAAGGACATGGTTGCTTTAATGAGACCAAGTCTTGATTTGGAACTTTGCACACAGCTTAGAAATGCCTGCTTCAAAAAGTGTTTTTTCAGCCTATCCAAAAGTGCTCTTTTTAGTAGGCAAAGCAAATGCAGAAAATATTCATTTTTGCCCTGATTGAAAGTGGGAAGGCAGCCAAGACTTCCTCATTGAAGATGGGGAAATGCTCAATCTGTTCCAAGGTTTATTTGTTTGTTTTCCCCCTAAACCTGGCTACCAAATTGGGTTGTAAAAAGACATTCAACCCAAAAGCAGTTACACTTATTCAATTAAATAAATACTTATTGAAATGAACGAGTGAGTGAATAATGAATATTTCATCTATTAAATAAATTATAATAAATTTTAAAGATTCTTCTACGTGTTTGCTTAAAACTGAAGTTCCTTTTGGAAGCCACATATTTGTATACACTAAGAAACTAAGGAGCAGAATAATTATAAGGAGACCAGCACAGCCACAAAATCCCAGGCAATCTGAATCAGCGAATGGATTTTGTGTGTTCTAATCATTGCATCTCAACATTTTAATCCGATGTGAGCTTTACAATATTTTCATTTTATATGATTGTGTCCTCATAAAAACAAATTTTATACATACTGCTAGATTCTGATATGACTTGTGGGGGCTTTTAAAACTATAATCCAGACATGACCAATTTAACACAATTCCACTGGTTTTGACATAGTAGATTAGAAACATTTTTTTTTCAGTTAATTTTTCCAGCCGTATCACACAAGTCTGCCTAGAACAAAGATTCTGAAATAATGTGAGAAGGTTTCTTTTTTCCCCCCAGTTGTATGTAAGCCCTTATTACAACATTAAGAGACTTAAAAGGTACACCACAAAAGGAAGACATAGCAGAGAGATTGCAAATCCCCACATGGATTAAGCAAAATGACTACACAATAGTATATTTCCCCAGCATGTTTCAGTAAGAAGAATTCACTTTTGAACATGGAAGGAGAAGGGGAAGAAAAAAAAAAACACCCAATGGCTTTTCAGCTTTTGGTTGCATTGCCTTAGTAAGACCACACTTGGAATGCTGTATCCAGTTTTGGTCACCATATTATTAAAAAAAAGATGTTGAGACTTTGGCAAGAGTGCAAAGAAGAGCAACAAAGATGACTAGAGGACTGGAGGCTAAAACATATGAAGAACGGTTACAGGAACTGGCCATGGCTAGTCTAGTGAAGAGATAAACCAGGGGAGACATGATAGCAATGTTCCAATATCTCAGGGGTTGCCACAAAGAAGAGGGGGTCAAGGCTAGTCTAGTGAAGAGATAGACCAGGGGAGACATGATAGCAATGTTCCAATATCTCAGGGGTTGCCACAAAGAAGAGGGGGTCAAGGCTAGTCTAGTGAAGAGATAGACCAGGGGAGACATGATAGCAATGTTCCAATATCTCAGGGGTTGCCACAAAGAAGAGGGGGTCAATTTATTGAAAGCAAAACTCACCATGAATTGTTCTTTTTCTCTGTTGGTCTCTGTCTCTGTCACTGTCTCTCTGTCTTTGTCTGTCTGTCTGTCTGTCTGTCTGTCTGTCTGTCTGTATCTCTCTCTCTCTCTTTCTCTTCCTCCCTCCCTCCCCCTTTCTCTCCAAGTGGATCCACAATTCCTGGAACCCCCAATCTGTGATCCCACTGTAAAGCTTCAATGATGACTGCATTTGTGTTCAAAGCCTGAAAATCATCTACTATTACATTTGTGCATAACCCTCAGAGAATCGTCATTCATCTTCTTCAAGCCAATATTCTAGGGCAATCAAAGTTATTTCAAACCGTTCATCTGCCCCAACCATGCAAAGTTTAATGATGGCATAATAACCAGATATGTAGATGTTAAACAAGGGATACACATGGTATGTACAGCTATTTGTATTCAAAATATTTTTTTTCTTTTACAGAAAAGATGCTTCTTTTGGACTGCCCTGATCTCTTTCAGATATTGGTGCTGGTGGCATGTATCTCCACATACGTGCGAAATCTAACTAGACCTCCATTCTAAGAGAAGCCTATGACAGTGATGATTACCTTTTTGTCATTGTTTGCCAAAATCGTGCGCATGTCCCTGCACCTATAATGCAATGCACGAGTGACATCCCCATGCCTCACTCCCTGTGTGTGTGCACATGTGACACCACCATGCTCCCCCCGTGCATGTGCTCACAACCCCCCCGTGCCCCATTTAGACCTCCCTGCAGCCTCCTGGAAGCAAAAATGGGCCATGGGGGGGACGGGACACGTCATACTCCCCTGTGTCCCATTTTGGGTGTAGTAGGCCTCCCTGAACCCTCCTGGGACCAGAAATGGGCTGTGGGGAGGGACACCTCTCCCCCCACCCCCGTGCATGCACATACAAACCAAAATTAGCTGGTAGATGGGAGGTGCACACACTGAGCTGGGGCAATGGCTCGGATGTCCGCAGAGAGGGCTCTGCATGCCCGCTCTTAGAGCCGAGATGGCGCAGTGGTTAGAGTGCAGCACTGCAGGCTACTTCAGCTGACTGCAGTTCTGCAGTTCGGCTGTTCAAATCTCACCGGCTCAAGGTTGACTCAGCCTTCCATCCTTCCGAGGTGTGTAAAATGAGGACCCGGATTGTTGGGGGCAATATGCTGACTCTGTAAACTGCTTAGAGAGGGCTGAAAGCCCTATGAAGCGGTATATAAGTCTAACTGCTATTGCTATGCCACACATTTCATTGGTTCACCATCACGGGATTCTAACACTAGTGGCTAAACCGATAGAGAGTCACACATGCATAATGCCAGATCTTTGGGTCTCCTCGGGAGAAAGGAAGCTCTGTATTCTGTGGCTCGTCAAGGGTGTTAGGCACACTCAGTCTCATTTAGCATTCTGAATGTCTCTTGTGAATTTGCCTTTAAACTACACATCTATGTACTTCTGCATTCCTGGGAACTCTCTCAAGTGAATGAAAACATGACCTTTCTAGTAGTAAGTTAGCTATAATTGAATCCAATTGATTTTAGTGACCTTCACTGGACCAAGCTGAGGTTTCGTCGGGGTGACAACATGTGTATATATTTGGGTGTGGGAGGGGTGAGGGTTGAACTTCTATGCTTGTATACAAAGTGCCCGTGGCTTGTACATCTACAATAGCTCTTAAAAACATACCTGAGGAGTGAGGAAGAGGGAACAGAGCATTCTGGATGCCTGCCCAGCTGAACTTTTCTTCCCTTTATTCTCTCCCAACAACAGCCCACAAAGGGGGGGGATCTCTGAAAGGCAGGCAAGAAAGCAGGGAGGTGACAATCCCTGATGAGTAGGCCTCTTCCATTCTCTGCCATTAAGAAATGCCACATGGGGAGTATCTACCACTGAAGTGCATCTGGACTTTTTCCTCTTGGGAGAGACTTTAGGGAAGCAGACAGGGGTGGGCTGCTGGGGGTTCGCATGGGTTTGGGTGGTCCTCTAGCTAGGATTCTGCACAGTTCAGCAAACCCACAAATGCCACCCCTGGCTGGCCACGCCCAACCCGCCCTTCCCACCCACCCCTCCACTCACAGGAATCTCCATGCGGCCCGCTCATCATGCCAGGTAAGTGCAGGGCCCGCGTGGATGCTCGGAGATGGGGGAAAATGGGCCTACCGGAGGTTCTGGAAATCTAGAAACAGGTATGTAAACAACCTCCAGATGCATCCGGAGCTGAGAGGAAGCAATTTTCACCCTCCTGGAGGTTCCTTCGGAGCCTGGGGAGGGCAAAAAATGGGCCTAATGGAAGTTCTGGAAGTCCGGAATGGTCCTGTTTTCCAACCTCCAGAGGGCCTCTGCAGCCTTGGGGAAGCAGTTTTTGCCCTTCCAGAGGCTTAAGCAGGATACCACCCCCCCCCATGGTGTAGAAGGCTTACAGGGCCACGCCCACCCAGCAACGGGGCAGCGAACTTGTTGCTGCAATTTTTGAAGCAAAAGACCAGCCCACAGTCTTCTACCAGTGAAAATGGAGCATGGGAGGGTTGCGGGCAGCCCTCCCAAGCTCTGTTTTTGCTGGCAGAGAGTTGCAGGAGGCCGCCGCAGCCGAAAACGGAGCTCAGCAGCCTGTTTTCGCTGACAGAGCACTCAGGTCGCCACAGGCGCCCTCAATGCAAGTGACATCGAGCTGGCCATGCCCACCTTGGCCACACCCACCCCATCCCTCCAAGGTCAAACACAACCCTGATGCGGCCCTCAATGAAATAGCGTTTGACACCCCTGCTCTATGACTTGTCAGAATGATTTGTACCAAATCCTGTTGAGATCTTTCTGCTATTTGATTTCAAAATGATTGTCATGACTAAGATAAACACCTTTTATTTTAATGCTATACCTATAAATATATGACTCTATCTACTGCGGCTAAACTCTTCATTTTCATTAATCGCGAGGAAACAACGCCATCTCCATTTACAGTTGTTAATATAACAATGCCGTTTTCTATAATGAGGTGACCTTCGTTTCTCCTTAACCCTTTTCTTAGCCAAACCACCCACCTCAACTTTGCCTTCTGTTTCTCTAATCTTCAATTATTTATGTTTTCTTCATGCTGTTCTGTCCGCCATGGGAGCAGAATTGTGTTTGGTGAAATATAGAGCTAATTATACCAAGAATCTCAGCAAGAAAAAGACCGAACAGATGTTACTTCAGACGTGCTATGAGGGCCTGTGCACAGAGCCCGCGTAACAGAAGGACTCAACAAGCATCTGAAAACAATATACCATAAAGGCAGTTTAAACGGGCAAAATATTTTAAACGGAAGAAAATAAAAGAAAGAATGTCAGTTCACATTGCTCCTAAGCACTTACTCAGCTGGTCCCCAGAGCTATTACGTTCAACGTGAATTTTGTGATGCTCTGTAATACAAATATGGAGGGTTTATACTCTTGTGATGTGAGGAGAAATTTACATCAGCTAATGACTTGAAAATTGCTTCAAAACCTGATACTTAACTCAACCTTTTTTCTTTATAATGAGGAACACACTCTATTTAGGGAGTGAGGCTTTTTTTTTTCAAATGTGTTTACAAATAGAAGAACAAAGAGACTCACTGCCTATGGTAAAGATACTTCTTTAACTTTTTTTCTGTCAAACATTCAAGCTGAATGTTTTCTATCAAACATTCAAGCTGAAAAGCTTAAAAGATCTAACGCTAAAAGTACAATTGAACAATAAATTAAACTGATTTGTCTCTTGCATTCATATGCTCTAGACAAAGGACTGATGTGGGTGTTTGGGTTTTTAATATATAAAAATAAAAAATAAATAAAATAAGTTTATGTTGTGACTTATAAGTAATAATAAAACTTGTGCGCATGTGTATGTATGTATCTTACCTACCTACCTACCTACCCACCCACCCACCCACCCACCCACCCACCCACCTACCTACATCTATCTATCTATCTATCTATCTATCTATCTATCTATCTATCTATCTATCTATCTATCTATCATCTATCTATCTATCTATCTATCTATCTATCTATCTATCTATCTATCTATCTATCTATCTATCTATCTCACTATCTTTCTCTTTCTATTTCTCTCTCTCCCCCCCCTCCCTCCCTCCCTCCCCTTGTTGGAAACACTAGAACAGACATCCCCCAACTTAACAATAGTTTGGTGTATTACAGCATTTCAAAAGAATTCGGATCTCTTTCCCAAACTCCAATACAGTCTCTTTTTAGCTTGTGTTTGGTGTTAAAGGATAGAAAAAGATGAACTCCAAACCAGGTAGAATTCTGACAATAATTAATTACAGATTGAACAGAGTGAAGTGTCCTGCTCACATCAAACAAACAGATCTCATCTGTACAAAATAATAATAATAATAATAACAACAACAACAACATTTAAAATAGTTAAAAATTGACAAAATCACCATCAGTCAAATGCAAAAAGCCGCACTGCTTGGATCTGCACGCATATTACGAAAATACGTTACGGCGTCCTAGGCCCCTGGGTGGGGCCCGACTAGGAAACAAAGCCAAATCCGGCGAAACAACTGGCCGCTGTGATACAATTGTATAATAATAATCAAAAGCTTTCTCGCAAGCACCAGCCTCTGATCCAACACTCGAAGCGTGGGAGTGTCAGTGCAAAAGTAAGTGAGGAATTTTAAATATTGATCAATATTCTAAATAAGAGACAGACATTTTGTTCCAAAACTACAAAATAGATAACGGGGAGATATAATCCCTGTCTGGCTATTTAAATATAAGACTATCAAGAATGGAATGAATGTTGAATTTATGTTGTGGAAAATTGATCCCAAGTTGGTTTTTTACTTCATCAGAAAGCACTTTTATCTTGTGTGCAAAGAGTTAATGAAGCATACACAATTTGCTTTTTTTTTTAGTCCTAGCAAGGTAAAACTAACCCTGCATTAAATGATATTTTTTTCTGTCCTAAATTTGGGCTGAGCACTAGGCCCCTTCTCCAAATTTAATCTTTTCTAATTTTTTTTTTCACTGCATGTCCAGGAAAATTATTTGTGTTTGTTCCCACACACAGGCAACTAAGAACTAAACCATTTTAAGGGGTCTTTGATACTCTCTGTTTGGTTGCTTACTTGCAGAGGGTCTATGGCAGAGGTGGGTTCCTACCAGTTCGCACCAGTTTGGTAAAACCGGTTCGTCAGATCTACCGAACCGGTTAGAAGAGGTTCCACCATTGGACCCGGAAAGCAGGCCTCACCTACAGAAGAGGTTCCAAAATTTTTTGAAACCCACCACACACACTCACACTCACACTCAAACTCACACACAGAGAGAAAGAGAAAGAAAGGAAGAAAGAAAGAAAGAAAGAAAGAAAGAATAAAAGAAAGAAAAAGATAGATGAAAGAAAAAAAGGAAAAAGGGACAGAGAGACAAAAGGAAGGAAAAAGAGAGAGAGGGGGGGGAGAGAGAGAGAGAGAGAGAGAGAGAGAGATATCGATCTACCGAACCGGTTAGAAGAGATTCCACCATTGGACCCGGAAAGCAGGCCTCACCTACAGAAGAGGTTCCAAAAATTTTTGAAACCCACCACTGACACACACACACACACACACACACACACACTCAAACTCACACACAGAGAGAAAGAGAAAGAAAGGAAGAAAGAAAGAAAAAAGAATAAAAGAAAGAAAAAGAGATGAAAGAAAAAAAGGAAAAAGGGACAGAGATACAAAAGGAAGGAAAAAGAGAGAGAGATTAAGAAAGAAAGAAAGAAAGAAAGAAAGAAAGAAAGAAAGAAAGAAAGAAAGAAAGAAAGAAAGAAAGAAAGAAAGAAAACACATGGCCAGCAAGCCACTCCCACCAGGTCACATGGCTGGCAAGCCACTCTCACAAAGAAGGCCACACCCACAGAGTAGGTTCAAAAATTTTTTGAAACCCACCACTGGTCTATGGCAATTCACTGCAGCCAACCTGCCATGGCCAAGTCACTATGGAACAAGAGTTACCCTAATATCAAAGAAACAGTGGAATAGAAGCAAGAAAGCAAAGGGAGGGACAACATGGAATGTGAATGACAGACATTATCATATTTATTTATTTTTTAAAAAAATATTTTAAATAATTAAATTCAATGGTTATATTGTCCCACGGTGAATTGGCCCGCAGTGGCAGGTTGGTTGCAGCAAGTTGTCCCATTCTGTCTTGCAGTTATTTCATTACTCAAACTAAATGTGTAGTCGTCCGTGCTAGGAAGAGAGCAACCAAGCTCCGAGATCACCAAGGATCCCTCATTTCAACCCTGAGCTACAAATATTCCTCCTTATTGGTACCACTTCTTTTGAGTTTGTCAATATGTTTTGTTGAATGCTGGGCATGGGGATTAGAGTCTTTCATTTCATTTCTTCAAATTTTGTCCTCTACCTTTTGGTTTTGAGGGAAATAGCCTGAAAGAGAGTAGGAACATCTGACCAAGACCTCAATTTGTCCAGAAATGGTAAAGTCTAACTGTTAAGAAGAAGTTCATAATTCTACAAAGCCAGGAGAGGTAAGGCTCCATTGTTTTTATGCTCCGTAACTTGTGTTGTGCCTATAATAATTGTATTTATATTTTTCAAGCAAAAAAACCCCATTTTTTATCTGAGGACAGTGTTTTTTTCTTTGTATAGTTACAAAGGATAAAGATTCAAGGTGATGTATACCAAGGGGCTTGTTGGCATGAGTAGATTAAATTATTGAAACAAATGAAGAGATAAAGTTGGTTCTCTTTCATTTGCTTGATGCAAATACTATCACCTACTCTTATCTGTGCCTGACATTAATCTCTCTATATAAAAATGTGTGTGTCTGTGTGTTTGTGTGTGTGTGTGTGTGTTTTTTTTTCCAGCATAACTCTGGAACATCTCGAGCAATTTCAACCAAATTTAGTACACAGATGACTTACCCTCTGGAGAAAAATACTGTGGCAGTAAGACGCCCCTAAAACCTCTCGCTGTGTGTGTTCTGTTAAGATACAGCCTGTTGTGCCTTAAAATGCCTTCTACTGTACTGTCATAAAATGGTTTCTATGGTAACAGCTTCACAGTAATCCCCAAGGGTGCTCACTCTTGTAAAGGGGGAAAACCAACATTAGAAATTAAGGTGCTATCACTTTTCTTGATGCTTCCGGGGACATAGGGAAAACATTAGGAACTAATTTAATTGTCACCAAAATCAGGGCTTTTCCTGTCTAATACAGGATTAGGATTAAAAAAATACCCAGGCAATGCCGGGTTATCAACTAGTAATAAATAAATAAGAAATGTGTGCCTTCACCACACATTTCCATACTGAATAGAATTAATTCAATGACCGCTATGGTTATTTTAAAAAATGGAAAAAAAAATGAAAAAGAGAAAAGTCATTAAAAACAAAAACAACTAACTAACCAGCTGTAGCTTCCAACTCAACTAAGCCAACTGGATCCAGTGAGGCAATCCTAATTAAAGTGTCTAAAATCTGAAAGCACTAAAAACAATTGAATACTTTTATTAATCTAACGAACATTAGAAATTACATTCGGTTCAGACATTTTCTCCCTATAAATAAATACCCAGGCAAAGCCGAGTTAGTTAGTTAGTTAAGAATAATGGAAAGGAAGTCAAATTCTTCATGAACGTTTTTGCAAGAAATGGTAGCGCATTATGTTTTGTCTCTGATGCATAAATGTATTAATTTGTTTTTGTGGATGTTAAATCCTCAATTTGAGAATTAGTAAAAAGATCACTGTATGCTTATGTGTCCCAGTTTATATTTATCCTTCTTTTTCGACATGCAGTGCACAAGATTTAAAAGCACATTTTTGGAGGGACAATTTTATTGTGGCAAAAGCCAAAAACTTTAAATCCCTAACAAGCCACGAGAAAGTCAACATAAATATTACATAGGAAGAAAAGACTGAAGGTGGCCGGAAGGAGTGACCTTTAATTAAGCAGAAATAATAGAGGAATCACACTCGGCAATGCCCAGCTAAATAAGCCAACAGTTGAATGGATGTTTTATACTGTAAGGTTCCCCAATTTATGCCAACTGATGCTTTTTTCTTCAATGAATGATCAAAACACACTTATTATCCCCTTCCCTAGTCATGAATAATGTCCCTGTCTAAATTTCCTTTGTTATTACAGATAGTAGTCAACCAGGTTGAGTTGTCGTATGACTCTTGTGTATTTTAATTATATGTATTGTGTTTGTATCCCCTTTCCCCTTTTGAGTTGTTCACCGCCCTGAGTCCCTCCCGGAGAAGGGCGGCATACAAATAAATTAAATCTGAAATCTGAAATCTGAAATCTTGTCATGGTGTATTCTGAGAAACAATGTTAAGCAAAATACCACTCATGCATCATCACAAAATCTCCAGAACTGTAAAACCTACAAACTTGAAATTTGGCACGTATGTTTCTGGTGGCTTCTAGGTGCTCGCTAAGAAAGGATTTTTCGAAATGACCATCAGATCATCAGTATTCCTTATACAGTATTATATTAACACACATTGATGCAAAGAGTTAAATGTTCCACTCCCCCTCCCCACCTGAAAGGAACTCTATTCCAACTGACAGTTGCCTTATATGGGAATGGACAGGGTGTGACTCATAGGGCCTGCAGGCTGGCCTGATCACATGGTTTCACAGCAAAGCATGGGTATCCCGCTAGTAATTTTATAATATGATGATAAATAAAGTTATCATCATTCACTAAACACAGTGTTGTTCGTTTGAAAAACAATCCTCCACTGATTTAAATTGAAATTCTACATTAAATCAGTACAATTCTCAAAACAACAACAACAACAACAACCCAGTCTCCTGATAGGAGGTAAAAGCAAGTCCCAAGATAAGAACAACTGGCTACTCTAGCAGTGTTCCAATATTTGAGGAGCCACCCCAAAGAAGGGGAGGTCAACCTATCTTCTAAATCACCAGAAGGCTAGACAAGAAACAATGGAAGGAAGCTAAACAAGGAGAGAAGCAACGTGGAATCAAGGATAAATTTCCTAAGAGTGAGAACAATCAACCAATGGAACAGAAGTTGCCTTCAGAAGTTGTAGGTGCTCCATCACTGAAGGATTTTAAGAAGAGACTGGGCAGCCACTTGCCTGGAATGGAATAGAGACTTCTGCTTGTGCAGGGGGTTGGATTAGAGGACCTCCAAGGTCCCTTCCAACTCTTGTTTTTCTATATATCTGAAAAAGAGACAGATTCTTCTGAAAAACCAAAAGGAAGGATTACTTGATAGCAGATAGAACGGTCCACAGGAACCATCAACCCAACTGGCTTTCCAAAAAGGTTAGAAGGTGTTTAGACAAATCCATAGAAAACAAGACTATCTCTGCCAATAAGCTATGATGGTTTGACACCAAAGTATGAGAGACATTTCTACATTATCCTGTTTCAAGAGCACATGCAAGTGGGCGCAATTATTTCCATGTCTAAATGACAAAAATAAATTGGTCTTCCACATCATTTTAACTACTTATACAATTATTAAATGAATCCAATAAGTCTGTGTGTGTGTGTGAGAGAGAGAGAGAGAGGGGGGGGGGGGGGGAGGGAGGGAGGGAGGGAGGGAGGAGAGAGAGAGAGAGAGAGAGAGAGAGAGAGAGAGAGAGAGAGAGAGAGAGAGAGAATGTTTATGTGTTGGGGATTTTAGGATAGCAATAGGACTTAGACTTCTATACTGACCCACCATGCTTCACAGCACTCTATGGGCAATTTATAACATCAGCATATTGCCTCTGGCAATCTGGCTCCTCATTTTACTGACCTCAGAAGGATGGAAGGCTGAGTCGACTTTGATCCCGTCAAGATCGAACTCCAAGATCAGAGCAGAGTTAGTCTGCAATACTGCATTCTAACCACTGTGCTACCAGGGCTCTCTCAGGTTAGATAGCCCAACCAGCAACAGTTATCTGACACCAAAGCAATGACTGGTTTTTGGACCATCTCGTGTTTGATCATAGGTTGACTAACCTCCAGACCAACTTTTTTTCCTGAGGCTTGTTAGAACCATCCTTCTTCCTTAAAAAAGATTATGGTTTGCTTTTGTAAAAGATGGAAAATGCTATTTTAATGTGAAACTTCAGGAGGTCACTCAGCTTAATTTCTGGCAATAAAGTTGACTTCTGGAGTCAATAACTCAGGCAAAGGATTGTCTTTGACCCGCCAAAAAAGTTGTTCAACTCAAAAGTGCATTAGGAAAGGCGGAAGCACAACTAAACGTTCATTGACTATGTAGGACTTGGACAGAAATTCTATTGTATTTTCCTTAAAGCCCAGTTAAACCAAGCCCATTAAAGGCCGATTAAAATAAGAGTTGTGTAAATCAGAATAGGAGTAGAAGCAGTACCGTTTTAGATACAAACCTCTAGTCCAACCCCCTGCTCAAGTGGGAGAACCTATACCATTTCAAATAAGTAACTGTCCAGTCTCTTCTTAAAAACCTCCAGCAATGGAGCACCCATGAGTTCTGAAGGAAAAGTGTTCCATTGGTTAATTGTTCTCACTGTTAGGAAATTTCTCCTTAATTCTAGGTTGCTTCTTTCTTTGATTAGTTTCCAATCATTATTTCTTGTCTTCCTCTCTGGTGCTTTGGAGAAACATTTGACCCCCCTCTTCTTTGTGGCAGCCCCTCAAATACTGAAATACTGCTATCATGGCACCCCTGGTTCTTCTCTTCACTAGACTAGCTGCAAAATCTGCAGCCATTCTTGTCTGTATTACTGGGCTAAATTCTTAGTGATTTTCAATGGAGGTAAATTTGTGTGATTGAAAAGTAAAACATTTAAAACCAGAATTTTGGCTCCCCACCAGAGGTGGGTTCCTACCGGTTCGCACCAGTTCGGTAGAACCGGTTTGTCAAATCTACCGAACCGGTTAGAAAAGGTTCCACCAGTGGACCCAGAAAGCAGGCCACACCTACAGAAGAGGTTCCACCCCACAAAAAAATTTAAAAAATGCATTCAACAATGCAGAATGTAAATAGATCTCTACCAGCCTTTATAATAATTAAATCAATGCTAATGCAGATTTGGTTAATTGTGTACATTCTCCTTTAGAGTATGGGACGCGGTGGCTCAGTGGCTAAAATGCTGAGCTTGTCGATCAGAAAGAATGGCACTTCAGCAGTTCGAATCCCTAGCATCACATAATGGATTGAGCTCCCGTTACTTGTCCCAGCTTCTGCCAACCTAGCAGTTCAAAAGCGTGTAAAAATGGAAGTAGAAAAAATAGGAACCACCTTTGGTGGGAAGGTAACAGCGTTCCGTGCGCCTTTGACATTTAGTATTGCCGGTCACATGACTATGGAGACATCTTCTGACAATGCTGGCTCTTCAGCATTGAAACGGAGATGAGTACTGCCCCCTAGAGTCAGGAACGACTCTATGTGTGAGGGGAACCTTTACCTTTACCTTTATATCCTTTAGCGTAGACTCTGGACAAAGTTTGTTTAGATTCTTGGTAGACAAGAAAAGCTTGTAGCATAATATGCCAAAGTGCAACTAAGATGTTAAATTAAAACCATCGTACAAAACATGTCTTTTCAGGAGAACCAAAACTGTCTACTTTTGCCTCGTCATAAATGTTTTGGAATGCAGCCAAGGCACCTCCAAACAATTTTAGAGTTCTTTTCTTTTTTTCAAGGAACTCTTTTAAAAATCAATTAGTACAGAAGTTCAGCCTTAATTCTGGTGTTTTTTCAAATGTCAAGCTTGTCTTTCCACCCACCCTCCTTACGTATAATCCCATAACGATATTTTGAAATCTTATTTTTTAAAAAATTTAATTGAACACATTTTATAATTCAGTTTGCGAAGAGAATATATGAACAGGGTTTAAGAGAGGCCCTGAATGGAAAATGTAATCTTTAGGGGGGGGGGGGGGGACAAAGAGATGAGATAGAAAAAGAGAGTTGAAAAATGTTCAAATTCCCAAGCTTGGAATATCCAAAATGGTTACACTAATATTAGGTTGATGACGTATTTTGTCATTGCCTTTCTCTTCTTTTTCCATCTCTCTCTTTATACAGCATGGGATGTGGCGGCTCAGGGACTAAGACGCTGAGCTTGTTGATCAGAAAGGTCATCAGTTTGGCAGTTCGAATCCCAGCGGCGCATAACGGAGTGAGCTCCTGTTACTTGTTCCAGCTTCTGCCAACCTAGCAGTTTGAAAGCATGTAAAAATGCAAGTAGAAAAATAGGAACCACCTTTGGTGGGAAGGTAACAGTGTTCTGTGTCCCTTCAGCCTTTAGTCATGCTGGCCACATGACCATGGAGACATCTTCAGACAGTGCTGGCTCTTCGGCTTTGTAACAGAGATGAGCATTCCCCCCTAGAGTCGGGAACAACTAGCACACATGTGCGAGTAGAACCTTTACCTTTATATATACAGTAGTGCTTCTGGCACCCACAAAATAAAGGAGGAAATGTGTTTAAAATGACCCTGATGTTCACAAGAGAGAAGCTGAGAGATGTTTTTAATCCCTTGTTAGTAGCTGGAAAGAAAGATCTTAGATCTTTGGGTAGTTGATTTGATCCATGAACATTTGTTCATCTTTAGAAATGATGTTTCTAAAGCTAGTATCTCCAGGGTTAGTCCCAACTCTCTTTATTTATGTATAAGGTTCTTTACATCAATAACCACCCCAGTAAGATGAAAAAAAAAATTGGACTCTTTTGTGCTGAGTATCAGAATACTTCCATATTTTCTTCAATTTCTTTCTAGGCGTTAGGAGATTTGAAATCCTATTTATATGAAAATAAAAAATAAAAAAAGCATTTAAGAGTTCTTCCAGGTGTTGCATTACCCAGGAAGAAATGAAAAAAAAAAATCTTCTTTCAAGGTCACTTAAGAAACTCAGAACTTAATAATAAACCTCCAAGGGTGGCAAAACCACACAAACTGTTTCATTGAGATTAAAAAGCTGGATGAGTATGAATGAACAGGCAATCAACAGGTGATTGATAGATGACAGAAATACATGCAACAATTAATAAAATGTCTGTTCTTGGGGTTTTTGAACAGATGGTTAAAGAAAGGTTGCTTAACTCAAGTTTCTGAAAATGTTCTATATATCTCTGGTGTGAGGAAGGAAGGAAGGAAGGAAGGAAGGAAGGAAGGAAGGAAGGAAGGAAGGAAGGAGAGGGAAGGAAGGAAGAAGGAAGGGAGGGAGGAAGGCAGGGAGGGAGGAAGAAAGGAAGGAGAGAGAAAGAGAGTGAGGGGAGGGAGGAAGGAGGGAAGAGAAGGGAAAGGAAAAAGGGAGGAAGGAAAGGAGGAAGGAAAGGAAAGGAAGGAGGAAGAGGGGAGGAAGGAGAGGAGGGGGGAGAGAAGGGAGGACGGAGGGTGGGGGGAAGGAAGGAAGGAATGGGAAGGGAGGAAAGAAAGCAGGTAGGGAAGAAGAAAGGAAGGAATCAGAAAAAGGAGGGAGGGGAGGGAGGCGGGAAGGGAGGGGGAAGGAGGAAGGGAGGAAGGAAAGGAGGAGGGAGGGAGGGAGGGAGGGAGGGAGGAATTGTCATGAATTTTCCTACTTTTGTGAGGATTATTAATTGCTTTTGGCCAAATTCTCTATTGAACTATATCTTGAAGTATAGGTCTCAATGATATCAAACAACAACACAAGCACAAGCACATTGTGTCCCACATATACTCAGATTGTGGGCTTCACCAACAAGTACACAATGCTTTTTTCTCCTCCCCAGAATTGTCCTGAATTTTCCTACTTTTGTGAGGATTATTACAAGCTTTTGGTCAAATTCTCTATTGAATTTCAACACCTTGGAATATAGGTCTCAATGATACCAAAAACAACAAACTGCACACAATGATACCAAACAACAACTGCACATTGTGACCCTTGCACACTCATATTGTGACTTCACCTACAAGTACACAATGCTTTTTTTCCTCCCCCACTCCAGGTGAAAATGTATTTTCCAGATAAGTTTCTGTCTCTGACACCTAAGCATGATAATGATATATGCAGATTTATCCTTCCTTCCTTCCTTCCTTCCTTCCTTCCTTCCTTCCTTCCTTCCTTCCTTCCTTCCTTCCTTCCTGTAGTGGTGGCATTCTATTGGTTCAGACCGGATCGCCTAAACCAATAGCGGAAATTCCAGGTGGCTCCTCTCACCTGAGTCTGGCTCCATGGCATCCCATTTAGGCCATTTTTTCCCCAAAAGCGCATGCGCAGAAGGATCTGTGTATGCACAGAGATGGCCCATGTGAGCAAAGCATGAGTGTGTGCTCATGTTTGCGAACGCATAGGGAAGGTAAGTGTATTCCACCCTTGCTTCCTTCAATAGCAATAGCAATAGCAGTAGACTTATATACCGCTTCATAGGGCTTTCAGCCCTCTCTAAGCGGTTTACAGAGAGTCAGCATATTGCCCCCAACAATCTGGGTCCTCATTTTACCCACCTCGGAAGGATGGAAGGCTGAGTCAACCCTGAGCCGGTGAGATTTGAACCGCTGAACTGCTGATCTAGCAGTAGCCTGCAGTGCTGCATTTAACCACTGCGCCACCTCGGCTCATTTAAAACATGCCGTTTCTTCTCTCTTTTCCCCCTTCTGCTTCTTTGTTCTCCGAGGCACTGGAAAGGTTTACATAGATAGCAGTGGACTCAAATCAGTGTTATGTGCAAAACATTTATATTAATTGGTTTGTCCTTTCAAGTGGTGTTTATCTCTCTGTTTCCATCATCATTTCAAAGGTCATCCTGTTCCATTTATAAATCCAACAGGACAGAGGTTAGCAAAAGAAGAAGAAGAAAAGGAACAACTAGCAGCTTTTAATAACTACACATCTCACAACCTCATTTTCTTTCTGCATAAGACCTATCCTTAAAGATTAAAACAAAAACTGCTTGCTACTTTCAAAAGTGTGGGTACAGCTCAAATGCGAAATAAAGTAAATTTGAAATGGTGCATGATGAGCCCAGATGGTGAATTCTACAAGATCCTATGTACATGAACCTTCGGGGCTGGGAGGAGAAGCAGAAACTATATCAATATATAATAGCTGAATAACAGAGTTCGATGGGACCTTGGAGGTCTTCTAGTCATACCTCCTGCTCAAGCAGGAGACCCTATACCGTGGTCGTCCAATCTCTTCTTAGAAACCTCCAGTGTTGGAACATCTACAATTTCTGGAGGCAAATCATTCCACTGATCAATTGTTCTAATTGTCAGAAAATTTCTCCTTAGTTCTAGATTGGTTCTCTCCTTGATTAGTTTCCATCTATTACTTCTTCTCCTGCCTTCAGATGCTTTGGAAAATAAGTTGACCCCCTCTTCTTTGTGGCAGCCCCTGAGATATTGGAGCACTGCTATCATGTCTCCTCTAGTCCTTCTTTTCATTAAACTAAACATACCCAGTTCCTGCAGCCGTTCTTCATATGTTTTAGCCTCCAGTCCTCTAAGGAGATGTATGTGCACATTAATTTCAATTAAGGGATAAATATTTATGGGGTTGCATCTTCTTTTTCCCCCAAAGATCTTCCCATTACTTCAGGGTATCTCTCTTTCTCTCTCTCCCTCCCTCCCTCTCTCTCTCTCCTTCCCCCTCCCTCCCTCTCTCTCCCTTCCTCCCTCCCTCTCTCTCTTTCCCTCTCCCTCCCTCTCTACCACTCCCTCTCTCCCTCTCTCTTTCCCTCCTCTCCCTCCCTCCCTCTCTCTCTCGTTTAACATTGGGCTACAATAAATTATCCAGTGGTTTTCTCTGGAGTTTGCAATTGATTTTTCTCAAATTCAACCACAGAAAACATTCATTCTGTAGACATTGCTAGATTTATGTATGCAGATAGATAGATAGATAGATAGATAGATAGATAGATAGATAGATAGATGGATGGATGGATGGATGGATGGATGGATGGATGGATGGATGGATGGTTGGATGGACGGACGGACGGACGGACGGAGACGGAGACGGAGACAGAGATAGGTATAGATATAGATATATATAGATATATAGATATATAGATATATAGATATATAGATATATAGATATATAGATATATAGATATATAGATATAGATATATAGATATATAGATGTACACATACATACATACAATATATACATACATACATACATACATACATACATACATACATACATACATACATACATAAAATGCAAGGACAGAATAGGTTGGAAAGAAAAATAATAATATCAAGGATCCCAAACTATTCTCCAAAGCACCTGGGGTCAACACAAGAAGCGATGGATGGAAACCAATCAAGATGAGAAGCAACCTAGAACTAAGAAGAAATGATGGTTAAAACAATTAACCAGTGGAACAGAAGTTGCCTCCCGAAGTTGTGGGTGGTCCATCACTGGAGGCTTTTCAGAAGAGATTGGACAAGCAATTGTCGGAAGTCGTATAGGGTTTCCTGCCTGAGCAGGGGGTTGGACTAGAAGACCTCCAAGATCCCTTCCAACTCTAGTCCTACTTCGAGTAAACAATGTCCTAAAAAGTGACTTACGACTGTTCTTCACACTTGCAACCATTGCAGAATCCCCATGATCATGTGATCAAAATTCGAATGACTGGCAACTGATTCAAATTTATGATTGTTGTGGTATCCTGAGGTCATGCAATTTCCTTTTGCAACCTTCTGATAAGTGGAGTCAATGGGAAAGCTCGATTCACTTAACAGCCGCATTCCTAGCTTAGCTAACTGCAATGATTCACTTAACGACCATGGCAAGAAAGGTCCTAAAATGGCGCAAAAGAAATTAACAACTGAATTGCCAAACAATATAAATTTTGGGGTTTAGTTGTGCCCGGGGTTACCTCTAGTATTAGCAGACAAATTCTGTTTAAAAACAGGAATTGTAAACATGCATCATTTTGCTTATTTATTTTAGGTTTTTTTTTTACATCATTGGCATTTCAGCTATTAAGTCCTTGGCATTTGAAAAAGTGAACAAAATCATGCAGTAGAAGATAAACCCCCAGATTTAATGAGTACAAATCACAAAGAATTGATTTTGTTTTATTCTAAGCATAGCACAGTCTCAGTTTTAAATGTCAATCTTGTTTCAGTGGGTTATTTAGTGTGGGTTTCAAAGATCTCCAGAGCCTGCCAAGGATATCTGAAAACCAAACAGAAGCTGGGAAAACATATTTTAAATATATAATTTATAAGATGTCTTTTTTTTGTGTGTGACAGTGATAAGGGAAACAGCAGGAAATGCCAGAGGGGAGATCATGATGTGAGACCAGGAGACATCTGAAGCCAACATCTGACTGACTAGTAACATCTTAGGAACAACTGAGCACAAAATGAAAAAACATGTTTGGAATAATGGCATCAAGAAAAAAAGAAAAGTACTATTTCCTAAGTTTTGAGATGGCGGTATAACTTTTGCCTTATTGTAGCATAAAGTGGCTCAGTGCCTAAGATGCTGAGCTTGTCGATCAGAAAGGTCAGCAGATCGGTGGTTTGAATTCTTAGCGCCATGTAACTGAGTGAGCTCCCCTTATTTATCCCAGCTTCTGCCAACCTAGCAGTTCGAAAGCATGTAAAAATGTGAGTAGAAAAATAGGAACCACCTTTGGTGGGAAGGTCACAGCGTTCCGTGCATCTTCGGCATTTAGTCACGCCGGCCACATGATCACGGAAAATGTCTTCTAGCAGCGCTGGCTCTTTGGCTTTGTAACAGAGATGAGCACCGCTCCCTAGAGTTGGGAACAACTAGCACATATGTGCAAGGGGAACCTTTACCTTATTTGAAAGGAGATCTTTGGAAAGTGTGTCCTTGAAATGAGGTAGCCTCTGGAAGGCTTGGTGTGTTTGCTTCAAACATTTTCACCACCTCATGTCTACACAGGTGCATATCTAATCTCTGGGTTTCTCAAGGACATGGTTGCTCTAATGAGACTTTAATGAGATTTGGAACTTTGCACACAGCTTAGAAATGCCTGCTTTAAAAAGTGTTTTCTCAGCCTATCCAAAAGTGCTCTTTTTAGTAGGCAAAGCAAATGCAGAAAATATTCATTTTTGCCCTGTTTGAAGAGTCGGGAATGACTAGCACCTATGTGCGAGGGAAACCTTTACCTTTACCATTAGTATAAAGGCATGGATTGCAAATAATGTCAACAGCGTATTCCCTTCGGATGGTGTGGAGGTATGAACAGATTTCCAGAAAAATAGCAGACTACAGGATTCAGTTTATCCTGAGGGCAGAGATAAACTTCCAAGTGGCCTCAATGTCTCAAAAAGAGAGCTAATGACCAGGTGGACTGCAAGGAATATAATTGCTTCCATTCTTCACTATTCAGTCAAAACAGAAGAAGCATCTTGGGTGAAAAGCAAAAGTCTAGTTGCCTTTTGAAAGAAAGCACTTTTGGGTCAGTGGTGGGTGTCAAAAATTGTTTGAACTTACGCTGTGGGTGTGGCCTCCTTTGTGAGAGTGGCTTGCTACCCATGTGACCGGATATGAAATTATGAATTAATACTTAGGTCGGTCCAAGTAGCTATTCAGAAACTCTGGCATTGAAGCATGCAAGTCTTAAAGCTGTCAAGTTACAAGATCCTTGCACCCCTAACCCTTTAGAAAAAAAACTAGGGGTCTTCAAACCTGACAGCTTTAAGACTTGTGGACTTCAACTCCCAGAATTCCTCCTCCAGTCATGTTGGCTCAGGAACTCTGGCATTGAAGCATGCAAGTCTTAAAGCTGTCAAATTACAAGATCCTTGCATCCCTAACCCTTTAGCAGTGGTGGGTTTCAAAAAATTTTGGAACCTCTTCTGTAGGTGTGGCCTGCTTTCTGGTCCACTGGTGGAACAACTTCTAACTGGTCCGGTAGATTTGACGAACCGGTTCTACCGAATAGGTGCGAACTGGTAGGAACCCACCTCTGTTTTGGGTCAACGATGACTTGGATGACTGAGAATCTTCACAGACAATGTCCAAAGCAGTATCTCAATTTCCTTTGAATTGAGTTTGGATCCAGCTTACTTGCTATCTCTTCGTAGAGCTAAATGTTGTTCTTGGAATAGCATTACAGGATTCACAAACAGGTTTAGCTTAATTTGCTCCTGATTGAGTCTAAGTACTTGCTTCTGAACTGCAACTGACAAAAATGGCTTCAAAAGGCGATGGCAGCATGTCCATTCCTCATTCTCCAGCAGATAATTGACTAACAAGGTTACAAAGTTATGATTTGAAAAGTAGCAGATCAATGAACATGCACAATGGGCTGCCCTGTTTATCAACTGCTTCATATCTCTAAGTTTATAAGTTTAAAAACAAAACAAAAGGGTATGTAAGTTTGCTTAATTTCTTTTACATAACTGGCATTTGAGATACTAAATCCTTGGCACCTGAAAAAGTGAAGAAATGTATGCTTCATACGATAAACTCCAGAAAAGGCTCCAGATTAATTAGTACAAATCACCAAGAAGTTATTATTTGTTTTCTTTTTCTAATAATCTCGGTTTTAAATGTAAATCTTGTTTCAGTGAGTTAGCAGTCTGGGGGTAATGGTTAATGTATCAAACTAGAAACCAGGAAATTATGAGTTCTAGTTTTGCCTTGGACATGAAGCCAGCAAGCTAACCTCGAGCCAGCCACTTTCTCTTAGCTCTAGGAAATAGGCAATGGCAAATCTCTGCTGAAAACCTTGCCAAAAAACTACAGGGATTTGTGCACGATCTCCTAAAATCAGATATAATTAAATGGAAGAAAAATAATCTTATTACCATCTAGCAATCCTTCAAGGATGGAGTTACGATTTGGGCTTCCCTACCAAGTTCGCAAATATGAGTGTGCCCCTCCGTGCAGGCGCACAGCCTTCTGCGCATGTACTTTTGGGAAAAATAGGGCCTAAATGGGATGCCGTAGATGACAGGGTGGATGGGCGGGGCCACCTACGATTTCCGCTACCGGTTTGGGCGAACCGGTCCAAACTGATAGAATACCACCTCTGAATTTTTTTTTGGGGGGGGGGGGTCTTTGAATTTAAGGCCAACATTTTGTTTAGAAGTGCTCACACAGCATCTGTCAGCAACCCCTGAAATCCAATTGTGTTTTCTGAGCTTTGTGCTCCAGCTGTTGAGGGATCCCTTGTGGTTTCCGGCCAAAGTTGCACTGACTTTACAAAATGATTCACTCTGATGAGAAGCCAAAGAAAACTTTATTTCTTTCAGGAGTTCAGGGGATAAAAGTGTCCACAGTACATGTGTGAACAACTCATGTCAAAAAAAGGCAAGATGACATGTGATTGAAGACTTTCCTCCTTACAATGCATGTAAAACTAGTGCGCAGCTTCCTCTGTGTGATAGTAGCTACCATCTTAACCTCTGCTTCTTTTACAACATGTACAACCCACAAACATACATATCCACAGAGATGGCTCGGTGGGTTCCAAAAAACCTTTTGGCCCCTGTATCCAAGACAATTATGAGAACAAAAATGTCAGTAGCTCTGAGATAAAAGCTACACATTGGATAAGCCATGAAACGATCAAAAGTTAGCACAGACAATTTATCCAGCTAAGAAAACATTTATTTCTAAGAGGGAACTTGTTTTGTTTCTGTGGAGTTTTTAATTACCACCTTTTATTAAACATTTACCAAAACAAAGAAACAGAAGAAAACTTAGAAGTGCAGAAAAAACAGCTTTGGACATTCCAAATGAAAGAATTGAATGATGAGCCCTATCAAGTCTTAGGGAGACTCTGTGGCAGATTGGAGATAAAGTTGGGAAATTGTGGGAAGTGTGTGGGGCCACAGAAATTGTGGGAAGTGTGTGGGGCCACAGAAATTGTGGGAAGTGTGTGGGGCCACAGCAATGCCAATAACATAAACCCATTATGGTGGAGAAATATAAGATTCCAAAACTGATGTTTGAATTAAGGATTATGGAATTGACATCTATAATTTTAAATATGTGATAATTTTAGTATTATGACTAATGCAATTTAGCCTCAGAAATGTGCAGCTCCTGGCCCATTTCAGCTGACATAAAAAGCAAAAATGGGTCCATCTTGGTTAAATAGTTTGGTTAATAGTTTGATGGGAGAATGCTAAGAAAGCTCAGGGGTTAGGCTAGAAGTATGAAAAAAATCCCACAAAATCTTAGAGGAATATAACAGGAAACCATATCAGGCCAGAAAAATGATATAGGTATCTTCAGGTAAGTTATCAGAAGTCAACTGTAATTCTATTTTTTTTTTCTAAATCAATATATCCAAGCTTGTTTTTAACTATCTATAAAATCCCATTTATCTTCAGGTGTTTTCTATAGTTTGTTTGCTTTAATTCTCTCTCTCTCTCTCTCTCTCTCTCTCTCTCTCTCTCTCTCTCTCTCTCTCTCTCTCTCTCTCTCTCTCTCTCTCTCTCTCTCTCTCTCTCTCTCTCTCTTATTTGCATTATCTTTGAACCACTTTTTACTTTTTCCCATTTTAAGAATACTATATTTGAAGTTTGCCAGTACAAATTTAAAGAGGAGTCACAATAATAATTCTCTTAAATCTTGTGAAATCATAACATTGCTTCTCCCTAAAGTAAGCAATGTCCTCTCCCTCCCTCCCTCTCCCCCCTCTTCTCTCTCTCTCCCCCCCCCCTGTGTGTGTAAAAAAGCTGGGTCCAATTTTTTAAAATTTTAAATCCTAATGAACTTCTTTGGGGGAACAAAAAGGAGAAGGAGTAAGAAGAAAACATGGGAAGAGAATAAGAGGAGGAAGAGGAAGAAACAGGAGGATAAGGAAGAGGGGGAGAAGAGGGAAGAGAAGGAAGAGAAGAGGGGGAAGAGGAAGAATAATAGGTGTTAGAAGAGGAAAAAAGGGGGAGAAAATTTGAGGAGAAGAAGAAGAAAGTGGAGGAGGAGGAGAGGAAAGAGAAAGAGGAGGAGTTGGTATAGGAAAAAGGGAGGAGAGAAAATGAGGAGGAGGAAATGGAAGAAAAAGAAGAAGAGTTTGTAGAGGAAGAAAAGGGGGAGTGATTATGAGGAAAATAAGGAGGATGAGGAGAGGGAGGAGAACAAGGAAGAGGAGGAGTTGGTAGAGGAAGAACAGGAGGATAGAAGAGCAGGAAGAGGAAGAGGAGGAGGTGGCAGAAAAAAACACATTTCTGTCTTCTAATAGTAGTACAAAACACGTATTGCAATGCCCAATGAAAACGTCATTCAAGTCTTTCTCTCCCACAGGTCCTGACCTTCTGGCCAGAAGCAAACCTTGCCCTGAACCCATCTCTGAATCTCCCCCAGCAGATTAAGTCCCCTCTCCAACAGACCACAGGCAACCCATCCAGTCCTTGGCTGAACAATTCATCAGCCCGTTTGATACGATGAGGACCGATGATCTAATCTCACATCTCAGCAGAGCGGATGCCGGCTGCATTCCTCCGCGCACAGGAACCCAAGGCGAGCGAAAGAAGCCGCTCGCCTTTGCCCTTTTCGCAGAGACGGAAATATTATTAGAAAGGACATAAACAGACTAATTAAATCACAGCAGTATGGCCGAGATGACAGCTGGTACAGCGTGCGACTGAGCCGATCCATATCGCGAGCGGAGAGGCACTTCACTTCGAATGCGCTCGCTATCAGGCGTGCGCCATGCTGCTCGGGCAGGTTTTAAATAATAACATTTCCTTTTCCCGGGCTAAAGGGACTGAAAGGAATAATCATATCGGAGGGAAAAGGAGATCTTTCTGAAAGACAAATGTCTTTTGAGTGCAGAGAGGCAAGGGGAAAGGGAAAAAGAGAGGGGAAGCATTCCCGCCACCGTCCTGGTTCGGAGAGAAAAGATGCTCTAATGCCATTACCTTCCGCCAGCGGGACTCTTGAAAAAAAAATCAACCCTCTTCGCTTGGCATGCTGCGATGCACAAATAGAGCTGAAGGCACAGTCCACGAGGCTCTGCGGCAGCTACATTAACTAATAGGCCTGCCCTTTGTGAAGGAAAGCGCATCGGTTTTATTAGTGCGGGCTCTAATTCAAAACTGTTGAAAATGAACTGTGCACACTGTTTTAATAACAACATTATCAAACGGGCCATTCTCTCAGCGCCAAATAAATGGAGAGGCCTATCTTCCTATTAAACCCTGCTGTTCCGAGAAAGCCGTATTCAAATCCTTGGTTCTCCCCCCCATCTTCCCCCTGCCCCTTCTGTTTGTTCTCGCAGCCATTTCTGATTTCTCCTGTCTGGTCCCCTAAAAGCAGCAGGTATGTTTTATCCATCACTGCCTTTTAAAAATAGCAAACGAAAAGATGGTTGTTGGATCTTGCATCCTGCAAGAAGAGAATGCACTCTGTTATACTTTCCGGAGGATACTGGATCTTAAAAAGGCAGTTTGCTTAGCCTTTATTGAGTGCAAAACAATCGGATGCATTGCAAACAAATGTCGCCTGTCAATCTCTTCCATACAGATTGAGGGGGAAAAAACTATTAGAAATAGGAATCATTTCTGGTGCCTGGATCCGTAAAGAACATTCTCACATGCTTTAATAAGGATGCTCTGACCCAGCTCCCCAAACATAACAAAGCTTCTGTATTTAAAACAATGATTCCTTTATTAGGAGTGCCAGCAGCCCCATCAAAAAAAGTTTCTCTCTCAATGCAGGCTAACAAGTCTGTCTGGCAGGGAAATGAATAGTTGCTTGCCACACCTATTCATCTCTGTCCCCTTCCTTTTATCCCCAGAGCTAGGGTGAACCTTTGCTAGCAGCAATGGCTCTTCCGTCCCAAGGACCGGCTCATAGATTTCCACTGCTCTCCTCTCCTCTGCCTTCTGAGCATCCGTGCGTCAGGCACTAAACACAGCTGTTCCTCCTCTTTCTTATCAGCCACCTCCAGACCTGGGGGTTGTTGACTCTCCATCTGAGGGCTGATGGATGGCCCAGGCGCCACCTCTAGATCTACCCCTGCCAGCTCCATTCCCTCTTCCCCCTTGGAGCTTCCAGGTTGCCTTAATGCTGACCCTGACTCCCACGCATCCTTCTCCTCCTCTGATTTGGCTGCTGGAGGGGCTGATGGCAACAGGCCACAACAAGGGATTTGTAAGAATACAACATCAAGTAGAACTTTTGGATCTGTGGCTCTGCCTAATAGACTGACTGGATTTTTTTAAAAAACCAAAGTGTATGTGTCTCTCTGTGTGTCTGTGTGTGTTTCCTTCTGTAACCACTCCTAATACAGGTAATCCTCAGCTTACAACAGTTTGTTTAGTGAACTTTTAAAGTTACAACTGAAAAAAATGTGATTTATAGCTGTTTTTCACAGTTGTGACTATTGCAGTATCCCCATAGTCATGCAATCAAAATTTGGATGCTTGGCAACTAACTCATCTTTATGACAGTTGCTGTGTCCCAGGTCACATGATCCCCATTTGCAAATTTATGACAAGCAAATTCAATAGGGAAGCCAGATTCACTTAACAACTGGGCTACTAACTCATCAACTGCAGAGATTCACTTAACAACGGTGGCAAGAAAAGGACGTTAACAAATGTCTCACTTAACCACAGATATTTCAGGCCCAATTGTGGTCATAAATTGAGGACTACCTTTATAATTTGTGGGTTTGGGGTTTTTTAATGAGAAATATTGAATTATAATGAGTTGGTCTTTTAAATAAGCAAAGTGTCTAATGAAATTTGTTTATTTTTTTACCAAGAAGTTGCAAGCTCTATTTCTATCTCCTTACATCTAAATCTGTGATTCTATATTATGTGTGTTGTCCTACGTGTGTTTCTGCAAAAATAAAAATAAAATAAGATATGTAAACTCTATATTTTTGTTTTTATTATGAGCTTTCTTCATTAGCAGATTGCAAGGTCAGTTTCTCCTCTATTGGCCTAACCTCTGTATCTCTTTGAATGTTTTTAGCAAATTAACTTTATAAGATCTTCATATGAACATCTGGAATTTCTCTCTCTCTCCATCAGACATTTAAGTAAATTTCACCTCCCTACGCCTCTTTCTCAGCCAAAAATTTGCTTCACTCCCATATATGAAAACCAAGTAGGGAAATTCTCAATTGAGCAATAATAAGGGAGAAAGTAAAGCTGTTTCCATCTTTCAAAGCTGAGAAGGAACAGTGAAGGAGAGATTCTTAAAACTTTCCTCTAGGAGTGAAATCATAATCTCCTTTTAACAACCTCATAATCCCTTGTGGAGGAGAGTCTGGGCAACTGAATGGAGCTAGCAGAGTTTTTAATGGCCAGATACCCTTCCTGTTGCCAATGTGGAGTTTTGTTCAGCAGATACATTCTCATTGTGCCCAGAGAGAGAAATATTTGCCTTTACCTAGGATCGAACTCACAGCCTCCTGATTGTGAAGGATAGGAGTGTAATGGCTCATGTCATCAATGTATGTTGACCAAATTCAGCCTTTGGTATGCCCATCCTCATATCTCAGGTCCTTTCGCCTTCCCTGATCAATTTTTGCTTCTCTGTTTAGATCATGTTAGTTGGATTCAGGGGTGGGTTCCTGCTAGTTCTAACCTCTTCTATAGAAGAGGTTCCACAAATCTACTGTGGCGTTTAGAACCAGTTCCAGCTCTCTCCCCCCACCTGTCCGCACGTCATCAAGATGAAGAACGAGAGGAGGAATTCTGGGAGTTGAAGTCCACAAGTCTTAAAGCTATCAAGTTTGAATACCCCTGGGGTTTTTTTTCTAAAGGGTTAGGGGTGCATGGGTCTTGTAACTTGACAGCTTTAAGACTTGCACACTTTAATGCCAGAGTTTCTGAGCCAACATTTTGGTTTCTAAGCAAGAGCATTGCTAAATGAGTTTCACCACATTTTACAAGTTGGCCCAGTCACATGACTGCCAAGTTACTCCCACTCGGTCACATGACTGGCAAGCCACTCCCACCTGGTCACATGTCCAGCAAGCCACTCCCACAAAGCAGGCCACACCTACAGAAGAGGGTCTAAAAAAATTTGAAACCCACCACTGTTTGGGTTAATGATTCATCCGTAGTGTTTGAGCTGCAGGGATAATTAAAAGCTACAGTATTCTCCTCGCCCCCTTAAAGACTAGAGCAATAAATTAAATTGCGATAACAAAAATATCAACCCTTGCCCTTGGAGATCATTTTAATGTGAGTACAAGCTGTCCCTGACTTACAACCACAATTGAGATTGGCATTTTGGTCTCCGAGCAATGTGATCATTAAGCAAGTCATCACATGGCTAGACCTGATTTTTTGGGAGGACCATTTTTATATTGGTTTAGTGAAAAGGTGGTCATTAAGTGAATCATGTGGTCCGTAAGTGAATCCAGCTTCCCCAGTTAACTTTGCTTGTCAGAATCCACTTGGAAAGGCCACAAATCACAGTTACAGGACCACAAAAGTTGGGGCAACCATCATCAATGTGAGCCAGTTCCCATCAGCTGAATTGCAATCATTTGGCTGTAAGAATGGTATGATGTTTCTAACTTCAAGGACATGCTCTAAGTTACCTTTTTTGAGGCCATATTAATTTTGAACCATCATTGAATGTTAGTTTAGTCAAGGACTACCTTTATACAGCATATTTTGCTGTAAATCTTGGGACCCAGAAGAAGGGCCTTCTCTGTGGTGGCTCCCTCTCTCTGGAACGTCACCCCCACCCCCGAGATTAGAATGGCCCCCATTCGGACACACTTCTGGAAGGTGCTGAAGACCTGGTGCTGCCAGTGGGCCTGGGGAACCCAGAGTGAGATGCAGCCCATTCAATGGCTCATGTGATCTCCTGTCGCTGGGGGTGGAAGGTGTGTGTGTGTGTGTGTGTGTGTATGTGTGTGTGTGTGTGTGTGTATTTGGGGAGGGGGGGAATTTCATTATATTAATATATCTGATTCTTTTTATTAGTTTTATTGTTTTTTTAATGTGGTTTTAAATTATGTAACCCACTTTGAGATGCCATGGGAAAATAGGCGGCAATATAAATTTAATACCGTATTTATCGGCGTATAACACGCAGTTTTAAAACTAAAATTGCAAGCTTAAACCCTGCCTGCGTGTTATACGCCGATACTCCGGGTGGCAGAAGCCTGGGACCCAGTCAAATTCGCTGCGCAAGGTGAAACGGCCGGCAGCAGCCCTGCTCTCCTGCTGCGGCTTCTGTTTCAATAGGGAAGAAAACTTCCTTTCGCTTCCCGGGCTTCTGCCGCCCGGCAGAAGCCCCGGGACCCAGTCAAATTCGGGAAGCGAAAGGAAGTTTTCTTCCCTACTGAAACAGAAGCCGCAGCAGGAGAGCGAGGCTGCTGCTGGCCGTTTCACTTTGCGCAGCGAATTTGACTGGGTCCCGGGCTTCTGCCACCCGGCAGAAGCCCCGGGACCCAGTCAAATTCGCTGCGCAAGGTGAAACGGTTGGCAGCAGCCTCGCTCTCCTGCGGCCAGCGTCCGTTTCAGTCGCTTCCCTTGTCCGTCTTGATTGCTGGAAGCAGTAACAAACGGCGCGTCCGCTCCGCATCGCCCTGACAACCACCCCAGCCGGCGGCTGCCAGGCCTCGCTGGAGTCAATTGCAAAGCTGCGTTCAGCGCTTTGAGGACCTGAGGCATCTTGGGAAATGTAGTTCCCTATCAGAAAGAATGGAGTAGCTGCGAATTTGTAACAACATAATATAACTTGGTGCTTCGCAGGTTACGAAAATCTCGTTTGATTTGCACACTGTTTTTTAAAAGTTAGATAAAGAAATTATGCTGTGAAAGCGACTAGATAGCCCCCCTCCCCTTCCTGTGTGTGAGAAAGGGAAGGAGAGGAAGGAAGGAGGGAGGGGGGAGGAAAAGAAGAAGGGAGGGGGGGAGAAGATGGAAGGAGAAAAGATGGATGGAAGGAGAAAGAATGGAAGGAGAAGGAGGAAGATGGAAGAAGAAAGGAAGAAAAAGAAGAAGGGAGGGAGAAGGAAGGAGGTAGGAAGAAAAGGGGAAGAGAGGGAAAGAGCAGAAAGACAAAGAGGATGAAGTTGATAGGCAAGAGGAAGGGGGAAGGAAGGGAAAAAAGAGGGAGAGAGTGAAGATGAGGAAGAGGTTTTTGGTTTTCCAAAAAGCAGTGATTCTGATTAAGTTTTTTTGCTCAAAGAGGTGTTTTTTCATTTCATATTTGCCTTTTAAGAGGAGTTAATGTTATAATTCATGTTCTAATGTTATAAATTTTAATCCAACATTAAGTTCCGAGCTTCCAAGTCATTTATTTTTAATGAAAAAAAATTTTACTCAAATTTTTGTGTTAAAATGGGGGGTGCGTGTTATACGCCGGTGCGTGTTATACGCCGATAAATACGGTAAATGAACAAATAAATAAATAAATCATTTGATACAAGATGGGCAGAAAATTAATTAGCTAGAAAGACAAACAGACAAATAGCTAGATAGTTCAGTAAGTAGGTAGGTAGGTAGGTAAATAGATGATAGATAGAGCCCGCACTCCTTACCGAGCTGTTATAGCTGTTGAACTGTTTGGGGCCTTCTGCCCATTCGCACAGAGCATACGGCACCTCAGCCAAGCAGCTGGAGCATCATGGAGCGTCGTAATTATCCACATGCATGTTCACAATTGTGTGCGCGTGCTGTGCGCATTCATGTGGTAGATGCCCAGCCCCATTGAACCGTAACAGTTGCACCAGGATCCGGAACCCACCACTGGCCTGTATCTGATGTGTGCATAGTGTGCATCACCTGTTTTAACAAAACTTAACTTCCACATTACTACTGGGAGTAACACAGCTGAGGCATAGAATCAGCTGAGAAGATATAGGGAAGTAAAGTGCAGGGGCTGGTGAGCGTGCCAACTTGATCATCAGAGTGAACTGGTTTGCTCCCCAGCTGATCGTCAGACTACCGGTGCATCTGAACTAGTCCGAACCAGCTGAATCTCACTCCTGGTCTTTTCCCAAGAGACAGAAATGACTATAAAATGATGTAGGATATGACCAGACTGAGCCTGAGGGAGGGATCAAACGTGTCATCAATCTTGAGTCCCATTGTGCCCACAAAAGATCTCAGTCCTGCCCATCTTGAATTCTACTGACTCTTATCTATTGCCACTTTGCTTTGACCATTTAGTAACTCAGATTTTTGTAGAGAACTTAAGCTTTCAATAAACCTTTATATTCATTTGAACTGCCTGGATTTCCTGTGCTTGACACATATTGATCCATTTTGGTGGGGTAAGGGCAATAGAAAGGGTAGGGAGGATATAACCTCCATACAATTAAAATTATTTATAGATAATACTCTTTTATCACATAGTTGTTCTATGTAATGCTGGCATTCTTTTATTGCTGACTTGAGGGACTCATATAGTACAAGGGAAACCTTACCCATCATTAAATCCATTTGAAATAGAGCCCAAACATATAAAGCTCTGTAGATCTCCTATTTTGGGATGGAAACTTGTACTCAAGGACAATTAACTTCAGGTTGGAGATGGAACCTCTGGGTTGATATTTTTGAAATCCAGTTTGCTTCTATTTAGTCTCTTGTGTCTTAAATATGGATTGTCATAGGTGAAAGAAGGCTGACATAATGTTGGCAAGCTCACCTTGGAAGGTGTATAGGATTATTCCCCATCTAACCTGTGTTATCAGGTTGTGAGAGAAGCTTTGGTATCCAAAGGCTGCCACAAGATACGATTCCTCCTTGGGTCTTCACATTCTATATTCCCACCCAGATTTGCTCTTATGATTTCAGGACAGCACACCTAGCTTGCATGGTTCATAAAATTAAAATAAGGTAAAGGTTCCCCTCACACATGTATGCTAATCTCTCCTGACTCTATGGGGGCAGTGCTCATCTCCGTTTCAAAGCTAAAGAGCCAGCGCTCTCCGTGGTCGTGTGGCCGGCATGACATGTGCACAGAGCACTGTTATCTTCCCACCAAAGTGGTCCCTATTTTTCTACTTGCATTGTTTACGTGCTTCCGAACTGCTAAGTTGGCAGAAGCTGGTACAAGTAACAGAAGCTCATTCCGTTATGCGGCACTAGGGATTTGAACCACCAAACTGCCGACCTTTCTCATCGACAAGCTCAGTGTCTTAGCCACTTTGTCCCGCCGCGTCCCAAAATTAAAATAGCATTCTATAAAACCGGATTTCGTTGCAATGCTGTAGTTCTGCAATACATCATGTTCGGAGCAGTGAAGATAGCAATGATAAATTCCTATGAAACAGATTGGTATCTCATCACATGAACTTTTCAGAAGTGAAATTGGTTGGGCTGGTGTGAAGTTAACTATGTTTTGGTCTTTAGTTGTTTCAGAATACTTCCTTCCTTGGTGGAGAAAAAAAAAAGCCACAGAATTCTTTAGTATGATTTAGCAATGGGATACCATCAAACCAACGCACAATATCACAGCATGCTAAAAATAACATTCTACTAAAACTGTGAAGGTAATGATGATTATACCCAGAATCATAACAAAGCTTTTCGTCTTCTTTTGAAAAAAGAATTATAAATGCATTGATCAGGAAAAAAGGAAATTAGTGTACAAAGAGGTTGGAGCTACAATAAATAAACCTAACAAATAGTTGCTGAACTTCATAAATAAATCCTAAATCATATTTATTAGGTAGCCTATCTAATATTAAGTTATCTCTTAGGAATCACTAATCACCCAACTGAATAAATATAACTTTTCTATGTTAGAAAAAAAATAGTTTTTCAACAGTTGCAATTTTATTTGTAATGAATACTACTAACTGTAAGTTTAATGAAAAGGTGGAGAAACATCTCCCCTTATTTTTAAACATTATTACTACTTAGCATTAGTATTAGGATTTTTTTCCCCTTCATTGTTTTATAAATTGGCTAATTGCTGCTAAGAGTATTACATCAACCCCGAGCCAAAAGAACTTGAACACTGTCTCTTAACTCCTTAATAAACCTAAATTCACAGTGCTTTTTCCCCCTAAAATCTGATTTTTTCAGATTAATGACTGAACAGCCTTGTCCAGGAAAATAAAAAAAAAGTATGAATCTGTGTGTTCAGCAGGACAATTGTATGCTTAACATAAAATATACTCCCTGAAGTTTTCAGTGTATTGCTTTATAATGATTCAGTGGTGGCGGTTTTAATCTCTGACCCTAACAGTTCTGATAAAAAGACCCTTTTCCAAATGTAGATTGGGAGCAACTTGTTTTGAGTTATTCTCCTATTCAAAGTTCTTTAGCCCAAGGAGGGACACAATTATATCACATCTAATTATTTTGTCTCAGAATGTATTGAATTTTTTGGAAGTTTGAATTGGGCACCAGATGTATTTTGAATCATGAAACCTGCACCCAAAAAATTAAACTTTAATTCTTTTTTTTAAAAAAAAAAATGGAAGCAGCTTCTTGAAGGAGAAAGGTGGCACATTTTGTTTCGAGACAACTGAAAAAAAAAAAAGAATAAATCTCACAAAACAGAAACCCAGCAACCAAATAGAGATTTTCCGAGTGAGCCTGCTCTCTGGCTTCTTCACCCTCCAATTTAGAATCTGCTCACAGTACTGCGGCTTAACCAAAAAGGATTAACTCTCATATCCAACTGAGAACACAGATAATTCTCAGTAATTGGTAAAAAATGAAGATGAATGGGGCTGAGCGATAAGGCGCAATTAGCTCATCAGCCGTTACAGCTGTGCACTCAATCCAGATCCATCTCTGGAGTCCCGGCCCCTTTTAAAAGAACCAAGGCAAGAGATACACAGGACACCTCCCCCCCAACACACACACACCCGCACTCACCAAAAAAAACCCCAAACCCATGCCTCTCTTTGCCCCACATCCTCCCCTCTCCGTCTCCTCCCCTCTCGGAAAGATGACACCTGTCATAGCATTCAGCATAAATTGCTCCCTCTCTTAGGACCCAAGTCTACCATTCGTCTTCTTTCTAAACTTCAGAAGGTGGGAGGTGGGGGGGGGGGAAGCCCCGACCAAATGACTACTGTAGACAATCTTAAATTCCCTGTCAATCGTTTCATTACGGCAGCATCATCTGTTTGAAAATATAAGCAATTCCCTCATCTAATTATAGAGAGGATTTGAGGTTCATTAACATTGCCAAGAAAAGATTCAGATGTGCAATCACAGAGCTGATTCCTGGCTGGCCAGCATGTGTTCTCTCTGTTTTCTCAAGGACTTGCAACTTTTTTTTATTTTCTCCCCCCCCCCTTTTTTTTTTCCCCTTTCCTGGAGCCGTAAAATTAATTCTTCCTTTTAAAAACAAGCCCGCAAAATGAGAACAAAAAATATGAAATGATTGCACTCAATTCTCTTTCTGGAGGTGGTTAACTTGAGCAATTTTTTTTTCCTAGTGCTTCTGTTCTTCTAAAAAACAAGAAAAATATGTCTTTTTTTAAAAAAAAATGTGTGTTTATCTCAGGCAACAGATCTGGACTTATCATAAACAGCTCTTACTTTTGGGAATACTGTACATTTGTGCAGATAAAAGGAAGTCTAGTGTGTCAAAAGCACCTCTGTTTCTCAACACAACTTGTGGTTGTTATGCATTATTCTAAGTCAATATTACGTTTCCTAACCCTGTTTGGAAAAGGAGAACACTCCAGCTTCTGTGATTGCTTCATTTCCTTCAAGAAATAATAGCAAGAGTTTTTGAAAAAAAAAAAAAAGTATAATTGCAGTGCAAACAATGACATTTCTTTTTGGAACATCTGTTTTGAGATCATATTATAAATGAACTCATTTCCGACCTTCAAGTAATTTACTATTGTTGATCATTGTTTACAAGACATATGTAGTTCACCCCATTAGGTAATGGCAAAAATTCTTCTCAGATCCTTGGAGAATGGCTTAGAATATTTTCACAGTATTTTTCTGACATTAATGGCTAGAACAGGAACATAGATAAGACCCATGCCACAGCAATTGGCTAAATCTCTTTTTTCCCCAAGTAAGACATTTCCTTGTTTCTTTTTCGATCATTCCCCCCACCCAAAGTAAGCTATATTTTTGATACTACATAAAATACCTTGTTTAAGTAAAGGCCTTTGGAAGGAGAAATTATAATATCTACTAGGAACGAAAAGTTCAAAGATATAGTCTTGCAGATTGAATATCAGGGATGGTTAAGACCAGGGATGGGTTCCTGCCAGTTCTAACCTCTTCTATAGAAGAGGCTCCACAAATCGACAGTGCTGTTTAGAACCGGTGCCAGCTCCCTCCCCCCGCCCGTCAGCACATCATCAAGATGAAGAGTGAGAGGAGGAATTCTGGGAGTTGAAGTCCACAAGTTTTAAAGCTGTCAAGTTTGAACACCCCTGGGTTTGTTTTTTTCTAAAGGGGGATGCAAGGGTCTTGTAACTTGACAGCTTTAAGACTTGCGTGCTTCTATGCCAGAGTTCCTGAGCCAAAATGACTGGAGGAGGAATTCTGGGAGTTGAAGTCCACAAGTCTTAAAGCTGTCAAGTTTGAACACCCCTGGGTTTGTTTTTTTCTAAAGGGGGATGCAAGGGTCTTGTAACTTGACAGCTTTAAGACTTGCGTGCTTCTATGCCAGAGTTCCTGAGCCAAAATGACTGGAGGAGGAATTCTGGGAGTTGAAGTCCACAAGTCTTAAAGCTGTCAAGTTTGAACACCCCTGGGTTTGTTTTTTTCTAAAGGGGGATGCAAGGGTCTTGTAACTTGACAGCTTTAAGACTTGCGTGCTTCTATGCCAGAGTTCCTGAGCCAAAATGACTGGAGGAGGAATTCTGGGAGTTGAAGTCCACAAGTTTTAAAGCTGTCAAGTTTGAACACCCCTGGGTTTGTTTTTTTCTAAAGGGGGATGCAAGGGTCTTGTAACTTGACAGCTTTAAGACTTGCGTGCTTCTATGCCAGAGTTCCTGAGCCAAAATGACTGGAGGAGGAATTCTGGGAGTTGAAGTCCACAAGTCTTAAAGCTGTCAAGTTTAACACCCCTGGGGGTTTTCTTT
This sequence comes from Thamnophis elegans, assembly GCF_009769535.1. NCBI lineage: Eukaryota > Metazoa > Chordata > Lepidosauria > Squamata > Natricidae > Thamnophis > Thamnophis elegans. The sequence goes on along the minus strand of NC_045551.1, from coordinate 58,050,235 downwards.
CTAAAGGGTTAGGGGTGCACGGGTCTTGTAACTTGACAGCTTTAAGACTTGCGTGCTTCAAATGCCAGAGTTTCTGAGCCAACATTTTGGTTGCTAAGCAAGAGCATTGTTAAGTGAGTTTCACTACATTTTACAAGTTGGCCACTCCCACCTGGTCACATGGCCAGCAAGCCACTCCCACAAAGCAGGCCATGCCTACAGAAGAGGTTCTAAAAATATTGAAACCCACCACTGGTTAAGACAGTGAGAGATCCTCAAAGGTGAAGCAAATAAGCTTATGCACAAGAAGTTGCCAATCACAGCTCCAGTATGAGGTCTTGTGAATTTTAGTATCCATGGAGTGTTGGTGAGTTAGCTTAAGATTTGGGACAGTACAATAAAGATGAGTTTATCTCAAATAATGATAGTCTATTAACCCCACCACGTAGATCAGATCAGGAATTAAGATTTTTTTTTTTTGCTTTGTTAGTTGCTTTGCTAGTGGATCTTGTCTATCTCCACCAAGGTCATCTCCCTCTCTAGACAGTCCAGAGGTGGTATTCAGCCAGTTTTGACTGGTTCTGGAGCAACCGGTAGGGAAAATTTTGAGTAGTTTGGAGAACCAGCAAATACCACCTCTGGTTGGCTCCACCCCCATCTAGTCACTGCCATTGAGTCCCAGCTGATTGGCTGGGTCTTCTTTTGTTGCCCTGCACAGAAGAACTGAGCTGGAAAGCAGGTTAGTGGGGTGGGGAAGGAATGGGGATTTTGTAGTAACCTTCTCCCAGGAGTGGGGAGAGAATGGGCATTTTGCAATATCCTTCCCCTGCCACACCCACCAAACCATGCCTACCAAGCCACACTACACCCACAGAACCGGTAGTAAAAACTTTTGAATCCTACCACTGATACAGACCAGTACAAGAAGCAAGAGCCGAGGTGGCGCAGTGGTTAAATGCAGCACTGCAGGCTACTTCAGCTGACTGCAGTTCTGCAGTTCGGCTGTTCAAATCTCACCGGCTCAGGGTTGACTCAGCCTTCCATTCTTTCGAGGTGGGTAAAATGAGGACCCGGATTGTTGTTGGGGGCAATATGCTGAATCTGTAAACCGCTTAGAGAGGGCTGAAAGCCCTATGAAGCGGTATATAAGTCTAACTGCTATTGCTATTGCCATTGGTAATCTGAATTGGTACTCTGTCAAAGGTGACCTGTGGCTAGAGAAATCAAGACAGATGAATAAAGGTTCATGTTGGTACTAAAAAAAATGGAAAATGTACCAAAGGTGCTTTTTCAAAAGGCAATTGGACTTTGTTTTTCCTTGAAGATGTCTCGCTTCTCATCCAAGAAGCTTCTTCATTCAGTTCATTTCTTGGCTAGGAAGCGAAACATCATCAAGGTAAAATAAAATCTAATTGCCTTTTGGAAAAGCATCTTTGGGACAACCATGATCTGGATGACTGAGAATTTCCATAGACAAATAGAGAGTGTGTTACAACATTCCATACCAGAAAGCAGATATATCTGGAGAATGCTCCCTCTCTCCCCCGTGACCCGTCAAAACCGCGGAGGACAAAATCGCGCTCGACGAAAGCGCGCATTTGACGTCATCACAGCGCGACGAAAAAAATTAAAAATTGAAATAAAATTAAAATTAAAGCAAGCCGATTCACATAAACGTAAGGGTTAGGTTTAGGGTTAGGTTTAGGGTTAGGTTAAGGGTTAGGGTTAGGTTTAGAGCGTTAGGGTTACGTTTAGCGTTAGGTTAAGGGTTAGCGTTAGGTTTAGCGTTAGGTTAAGGGTTACGTTTAGGGTTAGATTTAGGGTTAGGTTAAGGGTTAGGTTTAGGGTTAGGTTTAGGGTTAGGTTTAGGGTTAGGTTTGGGGGGGTTAGGGTAAGGTTTTCGCTTTATTTTTACATTTTTCGATCACAGCACGATGTTTTCGTCGCGCTGTGATGACGTCAAATGCACGCTTTCGTCGAGCGCGATTTTGTCCTCCGCGGTTTTGTGGTGGAACACTCTCCCCACCCTCTCTCTTCCCCTCTCTCATGATTTTCCTGTAGTTGTAGCTCAAAGTTCTACCAGAACCATAGTATCCTTCAAGAGTGGTGAAAGGAGCAGGTCATCTAGTCTTAGTTGACAACCAGTTAAATTTGAGCCATTAGTGTACAGCAGCAGCAAAAAAGATCAATTCTATACCATTCTGTAAAGATTTAATAAGACTCTACCTCGAGTACTGAATCCAGTTTTGGTCACTACACTATAAAAAAGATGTTCATTCTAGGAAGAGTGCAGAGAAGAGCAACCAGGATGAATAAGGGACTGGAGACTAAAACATATGAAGAACAGATACAAGAACTGGGCATGGCTAGTCCAGTGAAGAGAAGGACCAGGAGAAACATGATAGCAGTGTTCCAATACTTGAGAGGCTACTACAGAGAGGAGGGGGTCAAGCTATTTTCCAAGGCACCTGAAGGCCAGACAAGGAATAATGGATGGAAACCGATCAAGGAGAGATTCCACCTAGAAATAAGGAGGAACTTCCTGACAGTGAGAACAATCAACCAATGGAACAGAAGTTCCCTTCAGAAGTTGTGGGAACTTCATCACTGGAGGCTTTCAAGAAGAGACTGGACTGCCGTTTGTCAGAAATGGTGTAGGGTCTCCTGCTTGGGTGGGGGGGGGTTGGGCTAGATGACCTACAAGGTCCCTTCCAACTGTGTTAATCTGTTAAAATCTACATCGTCCCTCTGAACAAAAGTGTGGAGCTTCCAAGGTCCCATGGTCTTCTGGACAATGGAGGGCAAGGAAGGAGGGGTTAATGCCTGAAGCACAGATGGCGGGCGACTTGCTGTGAGCAGTTTGAAGAGAGGTAGGAATCCATCTGCACGCTTACTTGGTGGCGCTGATGACAGACGAGAAAGACTATATCTCTGTCACCAGTACAAAGACAGGCAGCAGAATGTTGGAAATAGGGCATTCTCCACAGGGAAGCGATCAACGATCAGTCTGAATCTAGTTCACAAAACCCTTTTGTGTCTCAGACAGTCCCCCAGGGCATGCCATGGAAATTTAGTAACAAATCACTGACCATCAGCAGTGTCATTTTATGCTGGTTCCAGCAGGAAAGGAAAGGAAAAAGGAAAATGAAAAAATAAGCTCTTTTAGATCTTTGGCATTGCCCAATGCTACAATTTCATCCATCTGCTTTGCCCTCTTTGGATGACATCGTCTTTGGTTGCAGGAATTGTTATTGCTTCAAGGGGTACAGAATACATGGAGCTGAGATTCACTACTAGCTGATCATGTTACACCTGAGAGTATTCTGCTTTGTTTACCTTGAGGGAAGTGAACAGGTTAACTAGAGTTCATTTGGGAATGACGAGAGGTTAGGGATGTTTAGGATTTAAACCACCGATGTTCCCTTCCAGAAAGCGTGGTATTCCCTGAAGAAGATTTTGGAAAGTAATTCAGCCTTCAGCCTTCCCTCGGTGGCATGGCTGTTGCAAAAGATGGCATGGCTTGTAGTTAAGGTAGTCTGGGAGAAAAGGGATTATTTGAATCCAACCCAGTCTAGATTCTGGACTTAGTTAGTGTCAGGGGTGGAATCCTACCAGTTTAACAACCGGTTTGCTGAGCTCGTGCATGTGCCTGATGCATGTTACATGCACAAGCGTAGTTTAGAGACGACTAACCTTCCAGATTACTGGTTGGTAAGGAAAACAGCTGAGGCATAGCAATCCACTCTGCTGCGCGACTCAGCCAGGGGTGGGCTCCAAAAATTTCAGCAACGGGTTTTCGGCCTGGTTGCTGAGTGGGCAGGGCCATGGTGGGTGTGGCCTAGTCAGCCTCCTGCAACACGGGGAGGGCGGGGGCTTTTTCACCTTCCCCAGGCTCCAAGGGCTTTGCCTCTGGGAGGGCAAAAACTACATCCCCTGGGTTCCAGAGGTCTTTCGGGAGGCCCATTATTCCCCCTCCGTGAGCCTCCACGTGGACCCTGCAATTTCCTCACATCCAAAATGGGCCACGTAGAGACTCTGGGGAGGGGTGGGAGGAGCCAGACAGGGTGGGATTGTTAGCTATGGGTTCTCCCGAACCTAAGGAAACCCACCCTGGACTCAGCTGAGAAGATAAAGTTGATAAAGTACAGGGGCGGGCGGGCAGGCCCACTTGCTAGTGGGAGTAAACCGGTTCGCTTCCATCTGATCTTTGGAGCTACCGGTTTACCTGAATCAGTCCGAACCGGTAGAATCCCACCAGTGGTGGGATTCAGCCGGTTCGCACCTATTCGGGAGAATCGGTTCTTAACTTTCTAAGCAGTTTGGAGAACCAGTTGTTGGAAGAAATCTCCTTTTGTTTTTTTCTCTACTTTACAGGGCTAATCCTGTAAGGAAGGCAGGAAGGAAACATTCTGGTGTTGTTTCTAGCCAAATCTTTATTGCCCTGCTTACAGAAACTGCCTCCCCGGTTAACCCTGATACATTGTAACAATTAAGGTGAGGCGCCCATTGACGTGAGTGATGTTGAGTTGGCCACACCTAACTCACAGTCACATGACTACCGAGCCCCAGCTGGTCACTGGGCAGAGAACCGGTTGCTAAATTATTTGAATCCCATCACTGAATCCCACCCTTGGTTAGCATGGTCCATGAGTAAAAACAGGATTTAAAGGAAAAGACATTCCCCATATCATGTGTTCTACAGCATCACTTAATGGCCATATATATCAAACTGACAATTGTACTTTTCTGGAAAGATGAGATTTAAGGAGGAGAGCAGTAGATAGAAATATCTTTCTTGCAGGAGAAGGGGCTCCAAATAATTTTGTTGGAATCTACTGAAACCATTCAAATCCACATGTGACTCCCAGGTCTCAGGTCATCTGTTTTAAACACACCTTTCCTATTAAATCTGAATAAGTTCCTATATAATATTTAAACTTCACTTTTGTGTAGAATTCAGGGCTTCCTTGGAGATGGCTTAAAAGATAGGCCTCTAAATTAGTTAATGGGAGATCAGGACTCAATAAGTATTCAATAGAATGCGTCCTCTGATATCTCCATGTCAAACTGAAAGCACTCTTGCTATCTCGATCTGTGGGATCTTGTTCCTTGTGAATATCAGCTTCTGAACTCCTGCTCATGTATTTGCTGGTAAGATCAATTAGGTCAGGATGTTTTCAATGGGTCGTTCTAAATTATGGAGCTTGCTGGTCTTACAAAATTTATTTTCAGTATAGTCTACCCCAACCATGGCTTCTCTTGCCACATAGAACTTTGGGAGATGGTCAGAGGTGGTATTTAGCCGGTTTGAACCAGTTCAACCGAACCGGAAGTGGAAATCACAGGTGGGCCCATCCACACACACATACACCCAGCTCTATGCCATCCTATTTAGGCACATTTTCAAGCCGCATGCATCATGCATACGTGCAAGCCGTGTGCACGATGAAAGTACATATGCAGAAGCTCAAGCACAGGCGCGGATGGGGGCGCGTGCATGCTCACATTTGCAAACCGGTAGGGAAAGTAAGCGAATACCATCCCTGGAGGTGGTGATGGAGTTCAATCCTTCTTTCTGATGCTTTAATCATGCTAACACCATGTTTTATTCTGGACAACACTTTCCGATTAGCCCCAAAATCTGCCTATCGTGTTATTTTATTCTAGAACTCTTAATTGGATATTCACTTTTTGTGTGTGGCTTTTATTTGCTCTGGTCCCTGTTCCATGACTGTAATAAACTGAATGACACGTGAGCATTTCCAAAGCTGCCTGGGCTAGGTTTGACTTTAAACCACTGAGCCAAAATAATTTATCTCTACTCGGGTGCTGTGGGAGAAGTTGCCACTGAGAAGAATCCCAGACATTATTCCTTCTTATCTGCAGGGCTGCTGGTATCAGCCAAGCTGTCACAGGGCCGTGCCTGATATAAACAAGAGATTGCAGAGACATCTGAGTAATCAATATGAAGAAGGCTACAGTATGGAAGCTACTCTGCTGCATATCATCCGTCTCTGCATCTATTTCTATGACCAAATGAAGCATTAATTCAAATCATAAATCTATGGTGATTTAAAACTGGGAATGAGCACCTGCCTGCTTTAATGATTTATTTTGTACATTTCAGTAAGCAGGAGATTTGTCCATATGAAATGACAGGTCACCTTCAGATGCCAGGACCAGACTGTTTATCACCATATAGACGAGCATCTCATCTTAGCAAATAAATATTAAACTAAAAAGAATCCGATGAATTGTGGAAAGGAGAGAGCAAGTATTATAGTCATATATTTCACCGTGCCTGCTTCAGAGCTTCCATACGTTAGAGAAACGGATATGAAAGATTGGTTATTATTGGCAATTACCCCATTTAGACCAAGGTTTCTATTATTTTTTAGAGTACCTTTATTAAGAGATAACAAATTCAATACATTGCTATAGAGAGCTAGAATACCGCAGTAGTTAAAATGCTCCCCAAGGGACGGGGGTTTAAATCCACCTTCAGCTACACCGAAGGTCATCAGTGACCTTCTCACTGCTCTGCTAACCTCAGAAGTTCGTTGAAAGTGCTGAAAATCACACAGCACGGAGCAGGTGAATGGGCAGAGAAGCCCAAGAGAGGAGAAGCTGACAATTAGGAATCTTGAATGATTAATTTGAAACAGCCCAAAATATCTGTAGATGTCTCTATCTCCCCTTCCTAAATATGTCACTATTCAGACTTCCTGGCTCCCAGAAGTATCTTTTTTCTTTGAACCAAATTTCATCCAACGTTCATCAAACTTTAGAGGAATTTTATCTCTAATAGGTTTCATGTTCCTTAAAGGGCTTGCAGAATCACAGTGAAGGAAGAACAGGGGAAGAACACAACATGGGCTGTACTCTGCTAACAGAAGTTTGTTTCCATTCCTGATTCAACAATAGCGAACAATAGTTTCTTCTTTAATTTCAGAACGCCAATAGAAGTTTTCTGTTGAGACCTTTAGGGGGGAAAAAAATCCTTCCCTCCAGGATGTGTGCTCTCTCCACTTCTCTTCTCTCTATACACCAATGACAGCATCTCAAAAGATCCATCTGTTAAATTACTGAGGTTTGCAGATGATACAACAGGACAGATCTGGCTGTCCTGGTCTACCTAATTGCTCCGAGGAAACATGCCAGCAGTTTGGGAAGTGGCATCAAGCTGGCCATGCCAGGCTGCCCTCCTGAGGTCAACCACAGCCCTGATGTGGCCCTCAATGAAATGGAGTTTGACACTTGTGGTCTAATAGAAACTACGATATAGTTAGTAGGTAGGGTGAATGGATTTTGAGAAGTTCAAAGCATGAAGACCCAAAGGTCCTTTTCCAAGAGGCAACTGGACTTTTTTTGTATCAGAAAGTCCAGATGCCTCTTGAAAAAGCATCTTTGGGACAATCATGACCTGGATGACTGAGAATCTCCATAGACGTAAAGCATGAAGACATGAAACATGGAGTCTCCTTCAAGTTGTGATTATTACACTGTTTTCTTGCTCAAGGTATGAAAGAGATTTGTTGCTGATTTTTCTTAAGGTGCTTTTTACAACCTCCCACTCGGATCTACAGGGTTGGGATGTCTTGATAAGTCTCTCATCCAAATACAAACCAGAACCAACCCTGCTTTACCTCCTGAAGGTCTGTCAGGATCAACTACCATATTTTTTGGAGTATAAGACACACCGGGGTATAAGACGCACCAAGATTTTGAAGAGGTAAATTATCATTTTTTGAACTCTGCAGATCTCCCAAAAATGGTCCATGTTTTATCAAAAAAGGGCATGCATAGCCTTTAGGAGGCTTATAGTGTGCTCCTGGGGGCTGGGGGGGGGGGAAATGAGAAAAATCGAGCAAAAACTCTGTTTTTCGCTCATTTCTGCCCTCCCCAGCCCCCAACAACACTCTGGAAGCCTCCTAAAATCTGTGCACGGCCATTTTTGTGAAGGGTGCGGGGTTTCAGGAGGCCAAAAATGCTGCATTCAATGTATAAGACGCACCCAGATTTTCACTCTCTTTTTTGAGGGAAAAAGGTGCATCTTATACTTTGAAAAATACGGTAAGTGGTGCCTTCTGGTGAATTGAAAAGCTAAAATGCAAGTTTCCTCTCCTGAACAAGAATACTTAATAAAAAGCCTTTCTAAGAACATTTCCAAGCCATGATGGAGGTTTTATACCTGTCCCTGAAGTAAATTTCAGTGAATTCAACTTAATTTTGAGTAGATGTATCCCAGCACCAAAAAGATATCAATCTATGCTCATTCAGTTTTATCCTTTTAAGTATCTCAGTAGGATCTCTGTCCAACAACTTAATTAAGGCTGGAATTTGACCAGGAGTAAAAAGCAGAGCTTTGCCTTCCTTCCAAATAGTCACTGGAACCAGGCATGATGGTAAAACTTTGGGCAAGGCAGTAACATCCCACGGGATCCTATTTAATAAGGCTAAAATCTGACAATACCTTTCTGGCACCTTGTGTGATGTCTGGCATCTTTCATGTTGGCAATCTTGCTCAAAAAGAGACCTTGTGAGATTTCAGATATTTTTCATTTGTGGCAGTTTTGTACCAAGATTAGAAGGTCACACCTGGCTTAGAATACTTTTATAAGAGGGTCAGTTCCATGAAACTCAACGTAAGGTGTCCTACTAGGCTGCAAACATTTTGACAAAAACTGGTCTATATTTCTTCTAGAATCCTCCAGGGAAAGATTGAAGGCAAACAAGGTCCAGGCAGAAGAAGAACATCATGGCTTCAAAATCTAAGGGACTGATTTGGACAAAACTCAGCAGCACTTTTTCATGCGACTGTTGATAAAAATAGGATCACCAACATGATTGCCAACATCCAATGATGGATATGGCACAAGAAGGAGAAGAAGTGAAGCTAATGGTTCTCCTTTTCATACCTACAAGAAAGCTTACAACACAGATGGAAGGTATTTCATGTCAGCTCCCACATTACAGAATAACAGAGATGGAAGGGCCTTGGAGGTCTTCTAGTCCAAGGCCCTTCCATCTCTGTTGGGACCTAGTCCCTTGGACAAATAGAAGACTATAACATTTTCTACAAATGGTTGTCCAATCTCTTCTTAAAAACCTCCAGTGATGGAGCACCCAAAATTTCTGGAGGCAAGTTGTTCCACTGAATAATTGTTCTAGCTGTAAGGAGATTTCTTCTTAGTTCTAGGTTAGTTCTATTTTTGATTACTTCCCATCCATTGTTTCTTCTTCTATCTTCAGGTGCTTTGGAGAATAGGTTGACCCCCTCTTCTTTGTGGCAGCCCCTCAAATATTGAACACTGCTATCATGTCACTCCTAGTCCTTCTTTTGAATAGACTAGACATACCCAGTTCCTCATTCTTCACGTTTTTAGCCTCCAGACCCCTAACCATCTTTGTTGCTCTTCTCTGCATATGGGGCACAGCACCCCTTTTCAATCCTAGACATATAGAGCGATACCCCCATTCATCATATGCATATTTCCCCAGCATTTCTCCATATACCATGAAATATAAAATACTTATTGATAAAGAAAACTACTGTACTTAATATTATGATTTTGGTATCTTGACTAGAATCCAAATACTTTCTAACAATCCACCACAACACAGTATGTGTTTTAAGCAACCGTTTTTATTCTGCAGGTTAGAAAAAAACAGTAGATGCTCTGCTTTTCATTTCTCCATTGATTAAAGAAAGTTGAACTAAACATCTTAAGTTTCCTTCCTTGCCTTTCCCCTCATGTTTAAGTAATTGTTTTGGGGACTGTTGTTCGTTCACCCATCCCTGAGGCTAGGTATGTTATGGCAATTTTGTTCAGTCGACCTGTAGCATTTTCTATGGCTGAAATATTAACAGCAAAGAGGGAAAAAATTGCTTGAAATCTGCTGACATGGGCATATGCGCTCCTTTTGTTCCTGGGTAGGAGTTAAATAATAAATATGTACAGGGAGATCCAGAACAAAAAAGTTGTCAAGCTGTCACCCTTAAGAATAACCTCAAAAATTTGCAGAATAGAAAAAGTATATATTAGATTGTCATGTCTGGTTTACGTCGATGCAACCTCTGCCTTGAACAGCAGTTAACAGGATTCAAATTCAGCTTTCAGTTCACTCACTAATTTACCTCAGAGAGCAGAAAGCAGCCATTAGAAAGAAATAAAGCCAGTGGCCATTAAAGGTATATTTAACAAAAGGAAATTGACTGCATGGAGAAGCCACATCTTGCGAATTTAGGAGACTGAAAGGGTTGTCAAAAGTTCCAAATATGAAACAAGGAGAGGGAAAAACCACAACGTAATTTTAGGCACCCATAATGATCAAAATAGCCACTAATTCAATTTTGTTCAGTCAACCTGGAGCATTTAGAATAGGCAGGACTTGTTCAGCTGACCTGGGATTTAAACAGGCAGGATTTTGTCTTCTACAAACAGAATCTGAATTCTATATTTTAACCGGTCCAGTCTAACTCAATTTGTTAACAGGAATGATGAATCCCACATTTTTTTAAAACAAAAATGTTACCCTGGAAATAAGTAAGCTGTTGATTATTTCCACAGGATGGATAGATGTTCTGACAGCTTTATTGAACAGTGCATTTTCAGATAGTATATTTAGAGTGTGTAAATGTGGAAAAAAATATACTTGAAAAAAATAAGTTTTTCTAAAAAAAAAAGGCTGAAAAGAAAACAAAAAAAGAAGAAATTAAGCTGTAATTTATCCTGCCTTTTTAAAAGCAAGGATCTTTGTAACAATTCTCTTTGTGATCAGAAGCTTCTGCTTTCAAATGTTTTATGAGTTGATCAAAGTATTAAATAAAGACGTACAAAGAAAAGAAGGGAGGAAAAGGGGGAAGAGAGAAAGTGTAAGGTAAAGGAGGAAAAGAAAAGCATTGACTTCCAACTCCTTTTAGTGCAGTAGAAGAAGGTAATAGCATAAAACCTCAACTTTTTGCTTTTTACAATGAACCTGTCTAATCGACAAAACCCAAAATTAGTTTCATTTTTTTTCCATCTCAAGAACAAAGTCCATAAGCGGTTTCCAGGTAGAAACAAAATTAATTGTGTCTTTTAGATCAAAAACTTACCCACAGCAGAATTTAGGTCCCCGTTTTCAGACTCTGCTGAGTGCTGGTTATTATTGGGATGATAATTTGACATTGCTTCTAATTTAATTTTTTTCACCTTCATTGCTTCCGCGATGGCCGCATTGGTGGCCGCAGCCGCAGCAGCAGCCGCAGCTGTCAGACCTACAACGAAAGGGGAATAACAACCGTGAAATCACAACTTCTATCTGCTCTCCCTTTGACATCACCCTCTTTCCAGGAAATCGTGATCAAGTTCTCAAGGAACAAAGACGTTGGCAGAAAAGGACGGAGGGAAAAAAAAACATCCTCTGGAAGTGACAGCAAACTCCTCAAGGTTTTCATGATCAAGTAAGGTGCGTAAAATGGCCTCCTTGTGTTTTTAGTCAATCCTGCTTAGCCCTACTTAGAACCTACCAGTTGAAATCATAGACACGGTCATTTTTAGACAGGATAAAGTAAATTAGTTATCTCTAATTTCACTGATTTCAAGAGATGTTCTCAAGAATTAAATCTAGATTTGACCCCTTGTGTTTTTACCTGACAAATGGTAGACACCATTTGTTCTGAGCTCTACATTCGAAAGAAGGTATATCTCCTAAACCTGGTGTCAAATTGAAAACCCGTGGGCCAGATGAAGCCTGTTAAGTAAGCTCCCCGTTGTGAGAGCAAGTGCGTTCAGAGAAGCGTTGTGAGAGTTGTGTTGGAGAACACACAAACCAGCATACAGAGACACTGCAGTTTAAATAGGCTTTTACTTTTGTGGAAATAGAGGTATCAGAGTTCATCAAACAGTCCAAGTCATACACTGATAAGACAGTCAGTCATCAATGTCTTTCAGTTAAGGGATAATCCAAATAACATAGTCCAGTATCATATAATCAGTTCAGTACTCAAAGTCTGCTAGCAGTTGCAAAAACGTACAATAGCTCATGGCACTTTCTAACAGTCAGTTTCCAAAACACTCAGATCAGATCAGCCCAGCATCTAATGAACAGAGAGCTAACAGTCATTCTGGCTCCCTCTTATGGCCGATTGAGGAAAACAGCAACCAATCACATTTTACAGTATGACTTAAAGAAACAGTTACAACATTGTAACATGATTTACCAACCCAACCGTTAGATTATATTCATAACAAAGCCCACGGGGTGCTTAGAAATGGCCCGTGGGACCACCCTGGAAACATTGAAGGACCGGCCTGCGGTGCCACTGACAGTGAAACCGGAGCCTGGGAGGGCGATGTTGCAGAGTACTGGCAAAACAAGCTACTAGCAAAAGTGGCACCTAAATTGAGCTGGCCATGCCCAGCTTGGCCACAGCCACCTGGCTCCCAGAGGTCAAACACAACCCTGATGTGGCCCTCACTGAAATCGAGTTTGATGCTCCTGTCCTAGATTGTACCAGGAAATGAAAGGAAAGGATTCGTTTGTTTGTTGTAAACTATGTCACATATAAGATACGTGTTTACACTCTTCCTGTTCTTTTCCCTTCTTTCTTATTCCAACCTTAAGGTCTGTGATATGCCATCTGAAAGCAGATTTCCCCTTTCTCCCAGTTCCTGGAAATCAGGAACACTGAAATACATTAGAATTAACCTGCAAGGCAAACTTTAACATAATTAAAAAAAAATAAGCAGAACCTTCAGAACCTCCCATCCCCCCCAAAAGAAATTTAGAAAAACTGAACATTCTGAGAAATGAGGGATTGAATCCCGCATTACTTGTAGATCAGAGGTGGGTTCCTACCAGTTCGCACCTATTTGGTAGAACCGGTTCGTCAAATCTACCGAACCGGTTAGAAGAGGTTCCACCAGTGGACCCGGGAAGCAGGCCACACCTACAGAAGAGATTCCAAAAAAAAAAAATGAAACCCACCACTGCCACACACATACACACACACACAAACATACAGAGAGAGAGAGAAAGACAGACAGACAGACAGACAGACAGACTGATACACAGAGAGAAACAGAAAGAAAGGAAGAAAGAAAGAAAGAAAAAAGAAAAAAGAAAGAAAAAGAGTGAGAGAGAGATGAAAGAAAAAAAGGAAAAAGGGACAGAGAGACAAAAGGAAGAAGAGAGAGAGAGAGAGAGAGAGAGAGAGAGAGAGAGAGAGAACGAGAACACATGGCCGGCAAGCCACTCCCACCAGGTCACATGGCTGGCAAGCCACTCCCACAAAGGAGGCCACACCCACAGAGTAGGTTCCAAAAAATTTTGAACCCCCACCACTGTTGTAGATGTAGTGACCTGGATCAAGAGTAGTGTCCAAGCTTACTGATGCCCACAAGACCAGAGGTGGGTTCCTACCGATTCAGACCTGTTCGGCTGAATAGGTAGTAAATCGGCTGTTCACATAACTGTACCAGTTCTATCCTGGGTGCTGCCATCTTTATTTTCTGTTCTGCACATGCGCAGAACAATCTTCATTGTAAAAAATCTACTCCCCCCCCCTTTTTTTTTAATGTTATGTGTATGCCAGTCCCAGAGAGGTCTCAAAGATGGGCCATTTTTCACAAAAAACGAAGTGTTTTTGCCTTCTCCCAACTTCCAGAAGTGCACTGCAGGCTTCAGCAGGGCTGGGAGAAAGGGAAAAATGCCTCTGTTTTTTAACCTTTTTTGCAAAAACAGGGCCATTTTTTTTTTCTTTCCCCCAGCCCTGCTGAAGCCTGTAATGCCGGCAATGCCAGTTGGCGACTACCTGGGGGAGGTCTTTCTCTGTAGCTGCTCCGGCCCTGTGGAATGATCTCCCCGCAGAGATCCGGACCCTTCCCACTCTCTCGGCCTTCCGTAAGGCCACTAAAACCTGGCTGTTCCGGCAGGCCTGGCGGTTGTTGACCCCAAAATATGGTCCAGCCCCACTTGGAATGGAGTGCATGGTGTGTTTTTAAATCTATCTTTTCTTTCCTTCTATTCCTTTTGATTTGTATTGATAGCCGCCTGGAGTCCCACAGGATTGGGCGGCATACAAATGCTATTAAACTTTGAAACTTTATTAAACATTGAAATGTTCCTGGGGGGTGGGGAGGACATTTTTTTTTTCTTACTGGATAGTTTGCTGGCACTCCCTTAGCTCCGGTGAGGCTAGCAGGCATCCCCTCCCCCATCAAAACTTTTTGCCACCATTTCGGTGGGCACGGCTTGGTGAGGGGGGGGGGTCATGTGACTGAGTGTGCATGAGTGATGTCAAGTTGGCCACGCCCACTCAGTCACATGTCCCCCCCATCTAGCCACACCCACCAAACTGGTAGTAAAAAAAAATTGAAACCCACCTCTGGAACAAGCCTTTACCTGGAAGGTTCTAAAATGTAGCTCAGGCCTGAGATGAAAATTCATATTTCAGAAATTGAGCATTGAGAGGGTTTGTTCTAAGCAGTGTCTTATGAATTGTGACCAGGTAGAATGAATTATTAGGCCAACCCAGAATTCTATCCATCTTTGAGATCTGATGTGTCAACATGAAGACTGAACTTTAGAAAGAAAAAAAAAAAGATTCTGTTCTGAGGTATGAGAACTGCAATGTCCAGACTGTCCAGCTCACAGTCAACCTACCTCTGAAAATAGATCAAGACAATAGAGCCTATGATGATGTCATAACGGAAAACAGTAATTTGCAAAATTTAGAAACCAGAGATACTGTATAGCACTAGTGTAGAATAGCCTATCAAGAAGTACATGAGATGAAATATTTATGCAATCTTTTCAGGAAAGAAAGGGGAAAGACAACCTTATCTATTTTCTCCATTTTTATGACCCTTTATTCAGGGTAAAGTTAGGGCAACTAATTTAAGCTGAGTATTTACTACTCAGTTGCCCTTCCTGATGCCTATGTGGAGTTCACAGCAGATATTTTCTCTTTGCACCCAAATAGAGAAACATCTGCCACTACCTAGGATTGAACTCTCAACCTTCCGAGTGGGAGGCCAGGGTCTTCACCACTAAACCACCATGCTGCTCATTTCCCCCTATGTCTAAATCTCACTATTTACTTTACTTAGGGTTGTTGTTGTGGGGAAAATAGGAGGAAAAGTGTGTTGAATATGTTCACCACCCTGAGGTATTTGTAAAAAAAAAAAAAAAAACAATAAAGGAGGCAAATTAAATAAATGAATGAATTTCATCATGGTACCTAGCATATCACATTCAGAATTTGACAAAAATAGTTATTTGCAAAGGGAAATTGAAATTCCCCTTTTCTTAAAAAAAAAATAGTTTGAGTGGTATTGGTGTGGGAGACGACACGGCGATAGAAGGATGTAAATAACGGTGAAGAAAGCCACGCAGTTATCATTAATATCCCGAAATTGATAATCTGTTTATGTCTAGCATTTTTCCTGCTGATTATTCAGTGAGACAAGCCACTTTATAAATATCTCATCACTCCAGCGTCACACAAATTTCATCGACAACGCCATTAGCAATATGAATCTAACCATTAGAAAGAGAAGGCAGCATGTGGCATTAATACGCAGCCCTGCTTCCTAACCATCTGATAGGCAGATGGTGCCGAGTAGATTCTCCAGCTGAAATGGAAAGGCCGAATCATTTAAAAGCCTTGTTTGCATTCTAACTGATATCGCTGCCATATTGCTATCCAGGACGCACCATGGCAATGTTTGAACAATCTAGTTTGTCTGAGTCATAAATGTTTACAGCCTTGTTGTTGTTGGGTTTTTTTTTCTTTTAATCTTTAGATGCATGTTCTGGAGCACATAATTTTTAATTTATGAAATCTATTGTTTACTTCGGTGGAACCAGAAGATTAGCAAGGCGAAGGAATACAAAATTGATACTACTCCAACCGACAGATAAAATATAAAATATATTTTTGTGTGTGTGTGTGTGTGTGCGCGCGCGCGCGTGCGTTTTTTTCCTTCAATAAAGATAGCTAGCAAAGGAATTAAAAAAAAAATTAGCCAAGGCATTTTAGGCATTACATTTATTCATTAAACCTAACAGCTTTCCCCCCATGTGACAGACTTAGAAGTTTAATGTTATCACACACAGCTCTTCATGTAAAGCTCTTACTGTGTGCAATTAATCTTGTCCCATAATTCTATTCACAAAGAAAAAACATCAAAAAATAAAATCTTGCTCAATAATTGTGATTCTGAAGGAACCTTCCTTTCCAATGAATGACTCACACAGAAAAGTCTTTTTAAGGAGTCTTGTAAGAGCAATGGTGAATTTGAATTATAACTCAGTTCAAGAATCTTTTAAGTCTTCCACCGCAGGCCAGGTCACAACTTCAGCCAGACACTCACTGACAACCAACCAACCAACCAACCAACCAACCAACCACACACACACACACACACACACACTCTACCAAACATCTCCTTCATCTAACACAATAAAAGGATCTTCTTCATCATCTGTTTCAAAAGCTTCACTGCCAACATTAAAATGTACTTAATTTAATTTCATAATAAATTTTCGATACAAAATAAAACTCTCTTGAAAGGCATTTCTACTAATGTACAAACCCTCTCCAATTATTATTTAGCTTGCATTGCCAATGTCTTCCTTCCATGTTTTATGTCAAATAATTTATCAGCTCTTCGAGCAATGAGTGTGTGTGTCTGTGTGTGTGTAGATTTCTAGCTTACATTTTACTAATGGGTTCTTTATTCTGCAATGATTGATTTTAATTAGTAGATATGCACTTAATTATCATGAACTAATTTGATCTTCTGGACAATATGAGTAGGCCTACAGTGAGATGGCTGTACATACTTACACATGTTTTGAGTTGAGAATAGGCACGACTTATTTCAGCTGGTGTTCACAAGTCTAGCTTGACCATCTAGAAAAGCTAACCATTGTACTGGTTTCTGCTTGTATGTCCAGGAATTGCCTTAAATTCATGGCCACCTTATTATATGGTTATTGTCCATTGAGTCAACTCACTCAACTGAAGACTAAAAAAGACCACCTGCTCCATTTACTCTTAGATAAACATGGCATGTTTAATTTGATTCTATCAAGAGAACAAGATATGAACTAGATTTTAACCTCCGCTGCAGGTTCTGGGCTCTTGGATTCAATCATCCTTGGCTGGTCCTTTTCCTCCATCGGTGGTTGCGGCTCAATCAATATCATCAATTTCCTACCACCGTCTTCCCACTTTATCGTGGGCTTCCCAGACAGCAGTGGAAACAGAGTAATTTGGACAGTTATGGACTTGGGTTCATATACTTGGTTTTGTTACTTTTAGGTAACATTGCCACATGCAGTCATGAGATGCTACCCAAAATGAAACATATTGGGAAGTGTTCTCAAAATGCAGCAATGTGATATAGAACGAATAAGGGAATGCATTTTCTGAGGCCTTACAGATGTGCCTACCAAATCAAAACAATTCAATTAATGCCGTCCTCTCTCTAAGCAGTCCTGTCTTCTCAAGCAATAGGTTCTTTCTTAGTCATTTTTTCAAGCTGCTGCATTATTCATTTCAGCAGATCCACAAGGTGGCCTATAAATTGTTACTTTATCTAATCAAAGGCGACTTAACTCCAGAGAAGGTCAAAGGTTTAATTTTGTGAGGTATTATCTTACACTGGAAGTTTAACCCAAAAACAGGAGAGGAAAAACAGTCAAGAAATTGATAATAAATGAATCTTTATGGCCTCAGGCATAGGTCTAGTTTAGTTAATAAACTTTCACTGAAGGTTTCTTTCAACTGTTACAGACAAGGAGGTTCGGGAAAAAATATCTTAAATTACAACCACGTGTGACTTTTAAAGCAGATAGTTTTAAAAAAAAAATCAAATCCCACCGTCCCCACAAACTTTAGAAGACAAAGCATTCTTTATATTAAGCAAAAATGCACACTTTCAAAGAGGAGCAGGAAAATCAGCCTGCTGTAAATATAGAATTTTGTGTCCTGATCTATTTTAAATTGTATATCAACACTGATCAACTGACATGGAAAGAAGACTTAAAAAGGAAATTCTTCACAGACGACAAACATTTTTTGTTGGCCTTGGGAAAAAAAAAACAGGAAGCACTAGATATCTGTCCAAAATCTCTCCAAAAACATGCATTCTTTTGAAACTTGTCCTTATTTAATTCAGTTGGATGCCTCTTTAAATGAATAACCAATGTTTCACCAATAAACAAAAGGTTTTTTTTTGCCTTTTCTGATTATTTGAAAGCGGTGATCCTTGCCCCCCTTTTTTGGCCACACACTTACTGCAACGGGTTTATGTTGGGTTTCCTCAGACAGTGGAACCCCACAGAGTGTCCTGAAGGTCAGCAGAGAAATCCCAGTTTGTGCTAAGGATAAAATCCATTTATCATCGGGCTGTTTGTGGTTCACAGAAGAGGTTATTTCATTTCAACCCCTTTGTGGCACAGCATAGAGATACAGAAAGGAGTGCCTCAACTAATATGAGTTTGTTTTTCTTTTGTGGAACTTTAGAGCCTTTTTTTTTTTAGAGGGGCGTGGTAGCTCAGTGGCTAAGACACTGAGCTTGTCAATCAGAAAGGTGGGCAGTTTGGTGGTTCAAATCCCTAGCTCCACGTAATGGAGTGAGCTCCCGTTACTTGTCCCAGCTTCTGCCAACCTAGCAGTTCAAAAGCACGTCAAAAATGCAAGTAGAAAAATAGGGACTACCTTTGGTGGGAAGGTAACTGTGTTCTGTGCGCCTTTGGTGTTTCATCATGCTGGCCACATGAACATGGAGACGTCTTTGGACAGCGCTGGCTCTTCAACTTTGAAACTGAGATGAACACCATCCCCTATAGTCAGGAATGACTAGCACATATGTGCGAGGGCAACCTTTACCTTTACCTTTTAGAGAGAGTTTGTTCATGGTCTCATCTTGGCAAGAAGTGAGCACAACATGGAGTAGGAAGCAATTATTCACTGTGGTGACCCCTATAGTGGGACGACATGGTCCTTTTTTCAGGAAGTCCAGAAGATTCTGAAGTCTTTCCTTTTGGGCTAGTGATTCTCAAACTTTTCTTTGCATGGACCCTCTTTAAATATATCTTGTGAGCATGGAGCATGGCCAAAGTCCCTCAAGTCTCAACTCAAGATTTAAATCATAATGTTTCTTCAAGCCTTGGAGATCCCCGGTGATGTCCCAAAGCTGCTTTTTTCAAGAGGCAACTAGACTTTCTGGTTTTTTCTTTGAAGATGTTTCACTTCTCATCCAAGAAGCTTCTTCAGCTCTGACTGGATGGCGGGGAAGGAAATGAAATCCATTCAGAGCTGAAGAAGCTTCTTGGGTGAGAAGTGAAACATCTTCAAAGAAGAAGAACAAGAGAAAGTCCAGTTGCCTCTTGAAAAAATACCTTTGGGACAACCATGACCTGGATGAGTGAGAATCTCCATAGACACCCCCTGTTTTGGCATTGTGGCTCCACAGACCATAGGTTGAGAACTTCTGCCCTAAGCTATTTTCAGGAGCTAATGTGAATTTTATAGCTGCATTTTAAATTATTGAGTAAATAAATTTACCCAATATATAGTGTGAATTTTACAGCTTTTTTAAATTTATGGAGGGAATTCAGATGTCTCCTTTATATTTTTTTAGTATTGGGCACTCCATATGTATAGTGACAGGGCTACAAAAGAAAAAGGAATACTGTATATACTCGAGTATAAGCCTAGTTTTTCAGCCCACTTTTTGGGCTGAAAAAAGCCGCCTCGGCTTATACTCGAGTCAGTGAAAAATTTGCCCGAAATGGAGGAGAAAAAGGGGCGGGGCCATGCCGCTGGGTGACACTAGTGAATGGCCCAGTGCCCCTGTGAGTTTCCCCTCCCTCTGTGTCAGTTTGCCGCGCAGCGCACACCGCACCGTCCCCCCTCCTCACGTTCTAATGTAATGCAGGGCTGTCTTACGATTCCCCTTCCTCCCCCTCCTGCCGCTCTGCAACGATGTCCCACCTCCTCCTTGTTATGGCAAGCAGCCACATAGCGATGTCCCACCTCCTCTGGTACAGTGATCCAATGATAGGAATCACTGTGCCGTGTGTCATAGGAGGCGGGACATCGCTCCCGCGGCTGCACGGGACATCATCATCACAGCGGGACATCAGCATCATGAGGTGAGTGAAGTATTTCATTGAATACACCGCTAGTTTACTGTTTTTCTTTGAAATCAATATTCAAAAACATTATTGGTATCTATTTTTATTTTTGAAATTTACCGGTAGCTGCTGCATTTCCCACCCTAGGCTTATACTCGAGTCAATAACTTTTCCAGTTTTTTTGGTGGTAAAATTAGGTGCCTCGGCTTATATTCGGGTCGGCCTATACTCGAGTATATACGGTAATATTTCTATTGTACAACTTAAGGTGGATACCCTTCAGTCTTTGCGTCCTTACATGCGACTCTATCTCATCTTTCCTAACCTGCCACCACCAGAATTATCCAGTCACTAGCTCTACCTTGCTAAATGATTCTAGGAATTGAAATCCTCACATCTGGAAGGAGCCCAAATTGGAGAAAGCAACTTCCCCCTTTCCTTCTCCGCGGCAGAAGGCTGCAGCTTCAAGACACTCTGAAGCTACTCCAGAGGAAATTGAAGCCCGCTCAACCATAGAGCATTGCTATTTGCATTTAGAGCATTCATGAAATCATGATGCCCTTATTATTACAAAGCAAAGCTTCCCCCTTTCTCACAGCCTTGTCCTTCCTCTGCCATAGAATGAGGAGAGAATGCCTCTCTTCCTCATCCAGCCCGGTAGTTTCAACCCTTGATGTCACTCGTCTTAAAACAACCATCATCTTCTTTTAATCACCCCATAATCTCTTGCAGGGTGGAGTTTTGGCAACTGAAAGGAGCTGAGTGTTTACTGGGCGGATGCCCTTACTGTCGCCAATGTGAAGTTTTGTTCAGCAGATATATTCTCATTGTGCCCAGAGAGAGAAATATCTGTCTCTACCTAGGATCGAACTCACAGCACCCTGATTGTGAGGTGATCTTAAAACAATGCCCAAAACAAATTCTAATTAGAACAGAAATACAGTTTGCATAGTGAACATTGTGAACAAAATGACGGAAATCCTACCCTATTTTCCAAGCTTCCACATTACAATTTCCTTCCTTTCCTTCCTGTTCTTAAAGACCCAGGTGATCTGGGAAGGTTGCCTGATAATATGGTAGGTATTGTGGCATCAGACAATAACTGTGTTAAGTCCTGTATATTGCCATGGTGTCTGTGTGGAAGAAGAAGAAGAGGAGGAGGAGGAGGAGGAGGAGGAGGAGGAGGAGGAGGAGGAGGAGGAGGAGGAGGAGGAGAGGAGGAGGAGAAGGAGAAGAAGGACAAGAGGAGGAGGAGGAGGAGGAGGAGGAGGAAGAAGAAGAAGAAGAAGAAGAAGAAGAAGAAGAAGAAGAAGAAGAAGAAGAAGAAGAAGAAGAAGAAGAAGAAGAAAGAAGAAGAAGAACCAACCTCATGTGCCCAGCTCACCTGTTTTCCCTAGCACTTCCTTGCTGCCTCCAAATCCCCTCCCAGAAGGTGGGCTGAATTTCTGCAGTTGTGTAATTTTTGCAAAGAGATGCAGCTGCTTTCATGAGTCACAGAATAGGTCTGTGTTCCTGCTTCTTTTGAAGCCCCACTTCCAAACATATGCAAAGCACTTTATGCACAGTCCCTTCTGATGACCCCTGGGTCCAGTCCTGCACAGATAGCATTTCTCACTGAATGAAGATGACACAATTCTTAATAAATGAACACAGTAGAGGTAATAAGCTTGGGCAGTAAGTGGACACACAATGGGAAGTAGATTTCACTAAAGAGGAAGTGGACGTCAATCTGGAAATCTCTGGTCTTAATTCAGTACCTTCACCATTTCCAAGAACATTTCCCTTCTTGACTTCAAAAGCAAACAATTATTTTGGCAGCTTGCCTCTAAACCAAACATTTGGATATGCCACTTTTAGTTGGCTTTCTGGTTTCTGGAATTTTGACAGAATCCTGGATGATGTAAGAATTTCACCTGTCACAAAGCTTTCCTTATTTTTCTCATCAAACTTACTATGTAACTAAAGAAAGAAGTAATTAAAGAACAGACCAAACTTATCTGTGTATGATTAAACAATATGTTTTGTTTTTCTGCTGCCTTTTTCCCCCTGCTGTGTATTAATTATGCAATTTGTTCCCTGCACTATTAACAACTCATAATTGGGAGCAAGAAGCTGAAACATGATAAACACAGTGAATTAAAGTGTCCATTGGAGAGAGAGAGAGAGAGCGTGTGTGTTGTGTGTTGGAACAAATGTCAGGCTAGAAAGATACAAGACAATTGTTTATATACAACTGGAATATTGATAAATCCCTATCTTTCATCTAATTTTGTCATTTCTGCTTTCTGATACATGTCAAAAACTCAGAGTTGTCTCTTAGCTACCAAAAAGGATGGGTCTTATCTAGGATGATTGGTTCCTAGTTAGACCTTCTGATAATGTAGCAATTGTTTCTTTAAAAGGAATCCATCCACTTGGATATTGTCCCCTTCTTCACTTTCTTTCCATCTTTCTCAGCTTTATAAAGCTGAGAAATGAAAGGTGAATCTTTCACTTCTCATGAAAGGTAAATCTTTGCACAAGGCATAATATTTTGAGCCTATTTGTGCCACAAGCAGAAGTGGGTTTCACATAATGTTACCACCAGTTCACCACACACTGAAAATGTGAGTGTGTGCACCTTATGTGCATGTGCGCGGCCTTCCCTGCATGCACTTTGCTCACACGCATGGCAAAAAAAAGCAAGAAAAAGCACCATTGGGACAACTGATCTCAAGTTTTCAAATCTCAGAATTCTTTCAGAAGTTGTCAAAGCACATTTCTCTGCAATTCCCTCCAAGTCAATAGATTGACTGTTGTTATCGCGGCTTAAGCAGAACAAACATGGACCTGTTTAAGACTTTAGCCAAATTCTGTCAAACATTTAAACATAAATAAGTAGAAACAAAGACTTCTTAACCTTTTCCAGTAAACAACATATATTACAATACAGCGCACTACAAGTAGCTTTTGGAGCCATAATGTCTGTAGATATTAAGGTTGATAATACCTATATTGATTTTAGACAGTTCAAGTAATGAAATTGTGTTACATAAATCAATGCTTTGACGATATGGCTGAAACAAATATTGTCTGTTTTGTGCTCTGTGGAAATGCCATTTTCAAAGGACACGAGAAGAGACTACTTGTTCTTTAAACTCCATAGATACTTCATCATGTTCAATTGTGGCTACGGTTGCCATGGATCTTTTCTTTACAGGATCTGTTGGAACTAATCAACAGAACTCATTTACTAAGATCCATTTTTACAGAACTTTCGTAAAAGCACAATACTCCTTTGTTTCCACAGAATGCTCTCTCCTGAAACAACAATTTTGGTCCTATGGATTAACCAAAACTGAAATGATGAAGTGTCATATTACGTGAGGATCTTCCATTAACAAATTCATATGATACTTATAGAAGTATCAGTTCAGCTGCCAAGGTGTGAGTTCAAAGGGTCCATTTCTGGGTAAGAAATACAGTGGCTTAAGTGGCTGGAATGCTGGTCAGGTTAACAAGTCCACGTTTGAGACCCAAGACCTGCCGGGGGTAAGGTTAAGCTCTTGTCCTTTTCTCTACATTGAATTTTATTTTGTTAGATAGGGCCCAGTGTTCAAGTCTGTCAAGATTGTTCTGGATCTTGACCCTAACTTTTAGGGTGTTAGCTATTCCTTCCAGCTTAGTATCATCTGCAAATTTGTTAAATTCCCCTTCTATTCCCTCATCTAAGTTGTTTATGAAGATATTGAAGTGTACTGGGCCTAAGATGGAACCTTGTAGTACCCCACTGCTTATTTCTCTCCAAGTAGACTTAGACCCATTAAGGACTACACGTTGAGTATGATTTGTCAGCCAGTTGCAAATCCATCTGGTGGTGAAGCTGTCCATCCCACTTTTCTCCAGCTTACGAAGAAGTAGATTGTGGTCTACTTTGTCAAATGCCTTGCTGAAGTCTAAGCATATTATGTCCACAGTATTTTGCTGGTCTATTAATTTAGTCAGTGTGTTGAAGAATGAAATAAGATTGGTTTGGCATGATCTGTTTTTTAACAAACCCGTGCTGGCTGCTAGCTATTACTTAACTCATTTCTTTTTATACAACCCAAACTAATTACTAGAGTTTAGTTAGCAGCAAAGCAAAAGCTGCAATTTCCATGCTTTTATTTACACTTGGGCCAAAGTGGATTAAGATGACATTGTAAACTTTGCCACAAAGCAACAACTTCTTGATTATTCTGGAACCTTATGATATTAATTGCATTATAAATAATGTGCTGGAGATAAATGAAAAGTTGCCGTGCAATCAAATTCCCGAGAAACAGAACTTGAACAGAACTAACAGCCTGAACTGAGTGGCAAAACTTAATTTCCATGACAGAATCAATAAAATTTGAAAATTGGCTATTTTTTTTCCCAGCAACAGGGTGACAATCATTTATTGGTACTAAACCACCCAGCATCCCAAGACCATTCAGCAAAGATCCCAGATATCAGTTTGTCTGTCGCAATACTGAACCCCTAATTTTGAGGTCCAAGTAAGAGGTAAAGGTACAATCACATTGCTAAAGACTAAATCTCTTTTCCCATGGGGCAAAAAAAAAATCTCAATAAAAGGGTGACTGTGAGATTCAAGAGGAGGAAAAGACATACTGAAAATATAATTAAAAATGTGGAGGCTGCCTATGACAGGAATAACCATAAAAAAACAGATACAAACCAGCTGGCTGTTAACAACTTCAGCGTTATAAAAACCTTAAACCTGCTGTAAAACACCCCATTCCATTTACATAAGGAACCAAAACTGACATTTCTTTCAAATTCCTCTGCTGGGGCTCATTTTGACATGTTTTGAAGCCACATAAAAGGCAACTGTGAAAGGAAGACATGCTACATTTTACCTAAAAGTTCATTTCTGACCTCTGACTGAGCTGGTGTTACTTTAATCCAAATACTCCCCCCCAAAAAATCTCTTCTACACTACATCTATTTCAAATTTAATTGCATTCTTCCTTGGTGGCCTTACTTCTGATAACAACAAAAATATTATACGTAGGTTGTCCTTGACTTACAACCACAACTGAGTCCAAAATTTCTGTCGCCAAGCGATGCATTGGGTAAGGGAGTTTTGCCCCATTTCGTGTCCTTTCTTCTTAAGTGAACCACTGCAGTTAATAAGGTGGGAATGGGACAACTTGCCACAGCCAATTTGCCATGGCAAACTCACCATGGATAACTTGCCGTGGCAAACGCACCACGGGACAACTCGTTGCAGGACAGTTAACAATTCTATTTAATTATTTTAAATCAATAAAACTTATTTTGATTTTTGCCATTCACATTTCCTTCTCTCCCCTCCATTTGCATCCTTTCTTTAGTTATTCTATTCCATTGTTTCTTTGGTATTAGTGTTAACTCTTGTTCTGCAGTGAGTTTTTCTGTGGCGAGAGGGCCATGAGAAGTTGTCCTGCAGCTGTTGCGGCCATCAGCTACTGGCCCCTCCAGCAACCAAATCAGAGGAAGAGGAGGAGGAGCCGTGGGAGTTCAGGGTCAGCATCAAGGCAACCTGAGTGCTCTGAGACACTCAGGTTGTTTTAAGGAAGAGGAAATGGAGCTGTGTGTGTGTATGTGTATGTGTGTATGTGTGTGAGAGAGAGAGAGAAGAGGAGAGAGAGAGAGAGAGAGAGAGAGAGAGAGAGAAAAGAGAGAGAGAGGGAGAGAGAAACAGACGGAGCCATCCCTCAGCCCTCAGATGGAGAGTCAACATCCCCCAGGTCTAGAGGTGGCTAATGAGGAAGAGGAGGAATAGCTGGGTCCAGTGCCTGACACATGGATGCACAAAGGAGAGGAGAGCCCGTGGAAATCTGTGGGCCGATCGTTGGGACAGAAGAGCCACCACTGTTAGTGAAGCTCCACCCTAGCTCTGGGAATAAAAGGCAGAGGCAGAGATGAATAGATGTGGCAGAGAACTATTCATCTCCCTGCCAGGCTAACAGGTTAGCCTGCTGTGAGAGTGGGATTAGTATTTTTTTTTCCAGGGGTGCTGGTGATCCTAATAAAGAAATCATTGATTTAAATACAGAGGGTACAGTACAACAGTGAGTTAGCCGTGGTGAATTGTCATAGACCCTATAACACAGTGGTTAAGGAACTCTGTCTTCCCCATTGACTTTGCTTGCCCAAACGTCACAGGAGGGGATCACATAACCCAAGGACACTCCAACCGTCATAAATATGAACTGGTTGCTAAGTGCCTAAATTTTGATTACATGACCATAGGGATGCTGCAATGGTCATAAGTACAAAAAAATGTCCATTTTGAATCAGTGGTGGGATTCAAATATTTTTACTACCGGTTCTGTGCTTGAGCATGGCATTGCTTGATGGGCGTGGCTTGGTGGGCATCGCAAGGGGAGGGATATTGTAAAATCTCTATTCCCTCCCCACTCCAGGGGAAGGATACTGCAAAATCTCCTTTTCCTCCAGATCAGCTGGGACTCAGGAGGCAGAGAATAGATGGGGGCGGGGCCAGCCAGAGGTGTTATTTACCGGTTCTCTGAACTACTCACAAGTCCTCCGGGATTGGGCAGCCTGTAAATCGATTTAATAAATAAATAAATAAATAAATAAATTTTCACTACAGGTTCTCCAGAACTGGTTAGAACCTGCTGAATACCACCTCTGCGTTGAATGGTTCTTAAATGAATGGTTGTAAGAAAGGGGCGACCTGTACAGACAGAGGTTTTTCCGCCATGCCACTATGACTGCTCTTTAAAGAAGAGAGAGGGAGTGAGGGGGAGAGGGAGGGAGAGACCCAATATTTTTCAGATGGATTGTCATCTTTGCAGGCTCGAGCAAAATCCCTATGCTACAATGCATCCCTTGGGAGGCTAATGACGCAGGAAGCATTTTGCAGGCCAAACCGAGCTTGCTACGGGGAATGAAAAAAAAAAATAAACAAAACGAAGCAAAAATCCATCTTACACTGAGTGAAGTTTTGATGTATAAATACTGTCAGCTTACGTTTGCCCCGAGCGCCGAGTGAGTTTTGCCATTTTGATATTTCCTTGAATCACTCGGCTGCCTCACGTGGGGCATTCGATGCTGAGTACGTTTCGTCAAATCACCTGCTTAATGGGAAGCAGGGTCACAGCAAGAGACAAGAGCTGGGAGAATTCTGCAGATCCCCGTTTGACATAAGATATGGGTGCAAATGCACGGTCAACCCTTCGTGATTTTTATTTAATGTTCTCTACGGAATATTGCATAAAACCTTTATGTACCATGGAATCTATTTGGTTTTATCAAATGAAACATGGTAGGCCAATGTGCATTAAGGCCTCAAAATACAGAACGGATACAGTCGGAAACTACCTTTCCAAAGGCTTAAGTGTTGACTGCCTGCTTCTGAATCTAATGGTACTGGAAAATGTTCATTATTTAGACACCCAAACACTGCATACATTTAAGAATACAATACAATACAATGCAATACAATGCAATACAATACAATACAATACAATACAATACAATACAATACAATACAATAGCAGAGTTGGAAGGGACCTTGGAGGTCTTCTAGTCCAACCCCCTGCCTAGGCAGGAAACCCTATACCATTTCAGACAAATGGCTATCCAACATCTTCTTAAAGACTTCCAGTGTTGGGGCATTCACAACTTCTGGAGGCAAGCTGCTCCACTGATTAATTGTTCTAACTGTCAGAAATTTCTCCTCAGTTCTAAGTTGCTTCTCTCCTTGATTAGTTTCCACACATTGCTTCTTGTTCTACCCTCAGGTGCTTTGGAGAATAGTTTGACTCCCTTTTCTTTGTGGAAACCCCTGAGATATTAGAACACTGTTATCATTCTCTTGTAATATAATTTGATGCTCCCGTCTTGACTGTTGCAACATGTTCGACATGGGGGACACCCCTAAAAAGCACCCAGAAGCTCCAATTGGTGCAAAATACAGCAGACCATGTGTTTTGGTGCAAACCAGTGGTGGGATTCATTATTTTTTACTATTGGCTCTGTGGGCATGGCTTGCTGGCATAGCATGGCTTGGCGAGGGTGGCTTGGTGGACATGGCAGGGGAAGGATACTGTAAATCTCCATCCCCTCCCCACTCCAGGGGAAGGTTACTGCAATTCCTCCCCATCAGCTGGGACTCGGGAGTCAGAGAATAGATGGGGGTGAGGCCAGTCAGAGGTGGTATTTACCGATTCTCCGAACTAAAAATTTCCACTATCAGTTCTCCAGAACTGGTTAAAATCTGCTGAATACCACCTCTGTTGCAGCCCCCAGTGTGCACATGTATCACCTCTCCTGCGGGAACTGCATTGGTTGCCAATTTGCTTCCGGGTGCAATTCAAGGTGCTGGTTGTCACTTTTTAAAGCCTTTCATGGCTTGGGACCAGGATATCTGAGGGATCGTCTCTTGCTGGTCAAATCTACCTGACCCACTAGAGTGGAGAGTCAATGAATGTTGCAGGTCCCATCCCCTAAGGACATACATCTGGTGGGCTTTCTCCCTGGTGCAGTGGTGGGATTCAGACAGTTCACACCTATTCAAGAGAATCGGTTGGTAACTTTCTAAGCAGTTCGGAAAACCGGTTGTTGGAAGAAATCTCCTTTTGTTTTTTCCCCACTTTAGAGGGCTAATCCTGTAAGGAAGGCAGGAAGGAAACATTCTGGTGTTGTTTCTAGTCTAATCTTATTGCCCTGGCTTACAGAAACTGCCTCTTCGGTTAACCCTTATTACATTGTAACAGCTAAGGCGAAGCGCCCATCGACGTGAGTGATGTTGAGTTGGCCACACCCACCCAGTCACAAGACCACCAAGCCACACCTACCCAGCTGGTCATTAGGGCAGAGGACCGGTTGTTAAATTATTTGAATCCCACCACTGCCCTAGTGGCTCCCTGGAACATTACCACCCCCCCCCCCCCGGAGATTAGACTGGCTCCCACTCTAACACTCTTCCAGAAGGCACTGAAGACATGGTTCTGCCATGTGGTCTCTGAGCCTGAGGAACCCAGAGCGGGATGGAGCCCATTAAATGGCTAGTATAAATGTGTGTTGTCACTGGTGTGGGGGTTATTATTTTATTACTTTTTATTTTTATTTCTTTTATATTGTGTTTCATGTCCTTGTAAGCCACCTTGAATTCCCATGTGCCGCAATATAAATTTGCTAAATAAATAAATAAAATAAATGTAGTTTAGAAAAGAGATTGTATATAAGCTAAACAGGCCTGTTCCCCCCCCCCAAAAAAAGGGCACGGATAGCCTTTAAGAGGCTTATAGAATGCTCCTGGGGGTGGTGGGCAGCAAAATGAGCAAAAAAACCTGCCCATTTTTTCCTTCATTTCTGCCCTCTCCAGTCCCCAGAAGCACTCTGAAGCTTCCTAAAGGCTATGCATGGTCATTTTGGTGAAGGGGATGGGGTTTCAGGAGGCAAAAAATGTTGTATTCAGTGTACAAGACGCACCCAGATTTTCAGCCTCTTTTTTGAGGGAAAAAGGTGCATCTTATACTCCGAAAAATATGGTATATAATATTTCATAGCCCCTTTCTATATAGAATTTACTCACATGTTTATCAGGTGTGTAAGACAGTTATATAAATATATACATAAGACAGTTATATAAATATATAGCATCAGCTATAATGGCTAAATGCAATGCCAATCAACCAATATTTCAGCTTTGAGTGTTTATTAATTATTGAGATTTCTGATTTTTCCAGCTGTGACTAGCAACTACATTTCAGTCTCTCCACTTAAAGTCCACTAGATATGTTCCCTTAAATAATTTACAATGCATGGTTACTCTGAAGTAAATCTGCCTGTACTCAGTCAACTGACTTCAATTCTGCTATATGTGCAGCCTTTAGAGAATGGAAAAGCCATAACACGTATGAGAGTTTAGGAGTTTTAAAATAAATGCTACATTTATTATTAAGCTATTACCTTCTGTGTTTTTTCCCCAATACAAGAACTTCAAGGTAGAGAAAATTCAGCAAAATAAATTCAGCTGAGAGCCGACACTCAGCCAAGTCACTTGGAAAGCTTCTATGTTTTGTATTATGTGTCATTTACACCCAACTCCAAACCAACCAAAGTTGCTTTTTCCAAGTTGGGTGGACATATAAATAAAGTCAATAAATAAAATTCTCGTAACTGATCTTGATTAATGCAGAATGCATGAAAGACAGATTCGCTGTGCCACAACAATAATAACCCCGCCAATTTTATTAATGAACTATGGATGGACAAAGTCAGAGGTTAAAAATGTAAGGAAATAAAATAGATGCATTGAGTTTGCGTATCGTTTTTGCTAACACAAAAATCTTAGGGACTTTTCAGTCTTTATTTGGTGGATGCAGATTTGTTTCGCTAGAATAAATGTAAGTTGGGTTTCAATTCATCACATTGTAGTATTACAGTTATGTCTGAATGCAGGATTCCAACTTGTTTAGCATAGCATTGCAATTTTGTGTGGATGGAGGATTCCAACTGATGTGAAGGTAAATTTTAATAACAGAATAACATAGTTGGAAGGGACCTTGTAGGTCTTCTAGTCCAAACCCCTGCTCAAGCAGAAGGCCCTATTCAGTGGTGGAATTCTCTTACCTTCCTTACCGGTGCCATCTTTTGCATATTTGCACTCCTTTCTGCGCATGCACAGAAAGTCGCATATCACGTTGGGGCGGGTAGGCGGAGCCTCCCACAAGTGCCGCTACCGGTTCGCCCAAACCGGAGACAAACTGGCTGAATACCACCTCTGACCCTATTCCATTCCAGAGAAGTGGCTATCCACTTCTTCTGTATGTAAAATGTATCTTCACGTGATTAGCCCAAAGGTAGGTAGAGCTAACCTGATAGAGTTCTGTTTTAGTAGAACTCGATTCCATGTGTCACCCTAGAATTTTATAATGGATTTCTTACTTTTCTAAAAAAAATTCTTTTAAGGATAAAAGATGACCAAACCCATGAAAACCTTGACAATTTAATACAAACTTTGGACTTCAAAATTTTAGACTGATGATTTTAATGAAAAGGAGGACCAGCGGTGAGATGATAGCAATGTTCTGATATCTCAGGGGTTGCCAGAAGGAAGAGGGAGTCAAACTATTCTCCAAAGCACTTGAAGGGAGGAGAAAAAAGCAATGGATGGAAACTGATGAAGCTCTTGGATCTCTTATTCCTGAGTTCTCATTCCTCAAATCCAGATTGCAAAACAAAACAGCTATCTAATATTTAGGACAAGGACAGAAGCAATGGGTGGAAACTAATTAGGAGAGAAGCAACCAAGAACTAAGGAGAAAATTCCTGGCGGTTAGAACAATTCATCAGTGGAACAACTTGCCTCCAGAAGTTGTGAATGCCCCAACACTGGAAGTTTTCAAGAAGATGTTGGATATCCATTTGTCTGAAGTGGTATAGGGTTTCCTGCCTAAGCAGGGGGTTAGACTAGAAGACCTTGGAGGTCCCTTCCAACTCTGCTGTTCTAATTCTAATAGCTAGATATCTGGCTAGAGAGACAGACAGGCAGGGGTAAGAAAGCAATAGCATCTCTGCAATTGGAGGGGAGGGAATTAAAGTCATTTGGGAATACTCCTGAAAACACATGATTTACTGTCTTGCATTTTTATTGAGATGGTGAAATCTTTGGGGACCTACATGTCCACACACATATAGGATAAGAGAAGAATTAATGATTTAGAAAGTGATATTAAAATCTGAGCATCTGTGTGGAAGTGACCATAACAGCTGAAATTCACATATAAACAAAAAAAAAAATATGTCCCTTTTTGTTCTCTAATTCCCAACAGGAATGCTCATATTTGCACTATTTAACTGCTGGCTTTTTTTGCTTTCTCAGTAAAACCAAACAAGCCAATCCTAGAATAGGGCAGAGCAGCAACAAACCCAACATCCTCACTACCAAATAATGAGCGAGCATCAACAGAAATAGGATAAAAACAGAAACTGTGAAGCAAGAGAGAGACAGACAGACAGACAGACAGACAGACAGACAGACAGACAGACAGCTGTACTGGCTAAAGGTCTCCGGATACTCTTCAAAGTGCTAGTCGTAACTTACAAAGCCCTTCATGGTATTGGACCTGGGTACTTGAGAGACCGCCTGCTGCCAATTACCCGTCAGATCTCACAGGGTCGGCCTCCTCCTGGTTCCGTCCACCAGCCAATGCCATCTGGCTACTACCCGAGGGATGGCCTTCTCTGTAGCAGCTCCGGCCCTTTGGAATGAACTCCCTGCGGAGATCCGGACCCTCACCTCTCTCCAGGCCTTCCGGAAAGCCGTCAAAACCTGGCTGTGCCGGCAGGCCTGGGTTGATGAGTTCCCCTCCCCTCTTGACTGGTATGGCTGTGTGATTTTCGTGTATTTTAATTATGTGTACTGTTGTTTATGTTCCCTTTCCCCTTTGAGTTGTTCGCCGCCCTGAGTCCCTCCTGGAGAAGGGTGGCATACAAATAAACCAAAACTAAACTAAACTAAACTAAACTAAACAGACAGACACACACACACACAGAGAGAGAGAGACAGAGACACACACAGAGAGAGATACAGAGACACAAAGAGAGAGTGAGACATAGAGAGAGACAGAAAGGGTGAGACAGAGAGAGGGGGGCAGAGAGAGTGAGACACACAGTGAGACAGAGAGACAGATAGAGACACACATTCAGAGGGAGAGAGAGAGAGAGAGAGAGAGAGAGAGAGAGACAGAGAGAGACTGAGACAGAGACACAAAGAGAGAGTGAGATACAGAGAGAGACAGAGAGGGGGGCAGAGAGAATGAGACACACAATGAGACAGAGAGACAGATAGAGACACACATTCAGAGAGAGAGAGAGACAGAGAGAAAGAGACAGAGAGAGACAGAGACAGAGATACACACAGAGAGAGACAGAGACACAAAGAGAGAGTGAGGGACAGAGAGAGACAGAGAGGGTGAGACAGAGAGGGGGGTGCAGAGAGAATGAGACACACAGTGAGACAGAGAGACAGATAGAGACACACATTCAGAGAGATAGAGAGACAGAGACAGAGAGAAAGAGACAGAGACAGAGACAGAAATACACACAGAGAGAGACAGAGACCCAAAGAGAGAGTGAGATACAGAGAGAGACAGAGAGGGTGAGACAGAGAGGGGGGCAGAGAGAGTGAGACACAGTGAGACAGAGAGACAGATAGAGACACACATTCAGAGAGAGAGAGAGAGACAGAGAGAAAGAGACAGATAGAGAGAGAGAGACAGAGAGAAAAACAGAGGGACACACAGAGAGAAAGAGAAACAGACAGACAAACAGAGAGAGAGAGAGAGAGAGAGAGAGAGAGAGAGAGAGAGAGAGAGAGAGAAGGGAAGAGAGAGAAAGCTTCAAGTAGATCTCATATCACTTGGAATACTTTTTTTTAATTCCAAAGAGACGAAATTCATACATCTATACTCAGTGGCACAGAAGACAGATTTTGATTCCAAAGGATCAGCCAGAATATAAAAAAGAGAAAACAGAAGCAGTAAAATACATTCTTTATCCTTTGGGAAAAGATGGATTGATCCATGCTAGACACTAGAAACATTTCAAGTGGGTAAATTTATGTTTCCAATCAAAGGTTTGCTGGATTCCCAACCAGCAGACATTTTCGCTTCCACCTTGTCAATACACACTTTTTTTTGAAAAAAAGCAAGTGAAATATTTCTAAACCTTACCTGAAACAGAAACAAACACCAAATGTGTGCAGATGTCCTTGGAACGGAATTATAAAGCATTTTACAATCACAGGTACAAGGCATCAAAACACACAATCCAAAACAAAAACAAAAAAAAACACAGCATCACAAAATAAAGACCCTAATGATTATAATGTAAGCTCTATTAAAAGAAAACATGTTAAGTTACCATAGGAACAAAAGGAAGGAATTGCAAAGAAGAGTACAAAAATGTTAACATTGATCAACGCAGATGAAATGAGAAGATAACCCTTGGGAACGGAACATGGATGTGATGTCAATAAGCAAATAAATTCAATTAAATCGTAACTCTGACAAGAGGTGGTACAGCAGAAATCAGACGTACAAACCAACAGCAACCCAAAATAAATAAAACACAGTAAAAAGAAAGTATTTCTCCTTATCTATCCTGAGTTTTCGGCCTACCTGAAAAGTTCCTGCCACACACACTTTTATCCTTTCAGCAAAAAGGGGCATTTTTGACCAATCAGTCGGACTCAAGAGGCAGCTTACTGCAGTGGTTAAGGAAATGGACTAGGACAGTGGTGAAATTAAAAAAAAATACTACCGTTTCTGGGGGCGTGGCTTGGCGGTGGGATCCTGTGACTGAGTGGGCATGGGCAACTCGATGTTATTCATGACTACGCCCACTCAGTGACATTTCCCCCACCACCAACAAGCCACTCCCACAGAACCCAATAGGAAAAAAAATGTCTGTATGAGTCCATTCACAGGGGAGGTGCTGCTCCCTTTATGACCCCCCCCCTCCGGACCTCTCCCTTCCTGGGTCTACCTTAAAGGGGCAGGCTGCAGAAGCTCTGCTGTAAATGGAGGGAGAGATGTTTGGATTGTCTCTGCTGCATTTAATGTTGAATTCAGTGGCAGAGACAATCCGAACGTTTTTCCCTCCGTTCACAGCAGAGCCACTGCTCCCTTTATGGTCCCCCCACCCAGGCACCCTTCCCCCCTGGGTCTACTTTAAAGGGACAGGCTGCAGCAGCTCTGCTGTGAACGGAGGGAGAAACGTTTGGATTGAGTGAGTGGGTCAAGCTGCCAGAAGAGGTGAGTGGCGACAGGGCGATGAGGCGAGCGTGGGCAGGGCCACCACAGATTTTTGTCACTGGTTCAAAGAACTGATGCCAATTGTCCTTGCCGGTTCTGCCGAACTGGGCCAAACCTAGTCCAGGATTTCACCCCTGGACTAGGGGCCAATGAGTTCTAGGCCCACCTTTGGCCCAAAGCCATCTGGGTGACCTTGGGCCAGTCATTCTTTCTAAGCCGCAAGAAGAAGTCAATGGCAAACCATTTCTAAAATCTTGCCAAGAAAACTGCCTAGACCATTTTAAGAAGTTGCAGAGACAACAAAGACTTGGAGATATGTGTACGCGCACACAGACACACACACACACACACACACACACACACACACACACACAGAGGGAGGGAGGAATGGATAAATATAAATAAATATATAAAGTCCCTAATGCAGTCTTTTTCTGAAAAGATGATAGATAGATAGATAGATAGATAGATAGATAGATGGATGGATGGATGGATGGATGGATGGATGGATGGATGGATAGATAGATAGATAGATAGATAGATAGATAGTAGATAGATAGATAGATAGATAGATAGATAGATAGATAGATAGATAGATAGATATCAGATCTGTCCAGTGAATATTCTGTGCCAAGTGTCAGGATTCTGACAAGACTCTGAGGCCCAGAGTTTCCTCAAAGCCTAATTTTATTTGGAAAGCCATATTGGCACAGCTGTTGAAAAACCCGACTCTGAAGGACCCAGGTTTTCCCCATCCAAATCAAAACCCAAAGATCCTGCCCCCAGGTCACACGTCCATCACATCGCCCAATCAGGTTGCAGTCCCAACTCTGGCTGGCTTTTGTCCATGCCCCTCCAACACCTGGTAGAGCGTCCTTGGCTCCCCCCTCACGTTCCCACAGCTCCAACTGGCCTGTCTGTGGTAAACCTGAAGATGCTCTCAAAATGGCTTCAGGGCTGACACCAAGAAGGATACAGTCAAGAGGCCACAAGATCGGGGTTCACTAGCTTCTTATATACATCCTCAGGCGTTAGAAACTGAAAATGGTCTTACAAAACTAACATATGTTACACCTCTGATCATGGTGGAAAAGATTAACTTTGATTCTCAAGTGCAGTACCAATGCATTATAACTGCTACAGCATTTGTGGGGCCCAGGATCGCTTTTGAAAGCCGCCGAGCTAGGGCTAAGATAACTTTGTGGATTGTTGAAGATGGAATATTGTTGCACGATCTCACAATAATGAGTTCTAATCCAAACACATTTGTCTTCTGGCTGAGATCTCCACTCTTGGTGCTCCAGTCCTCTTCTGATCTGCTTCATTGCCTCTAAGAATCGGGGGGTGGAGGGGAGTGTTCTGGGGTCAACAGTAGCGGAAACAGCACTTAAGGGCAACTGTGTTAATGAACTGCCTCGTTTCTTTCCAGAATAAACTGTATTTCTATTTATTCATTACACATAGAAAAACAAAAAACGGATTTCATCGCTCACAACCCAGAAATGTTGATACATTAGGGACTCCGCTAATTTTAACATGTCATTTGTTATAAGAAATGTTTCTAATCTAAATCATCATCTATTCATTTTAGAATGCATTACAAATATCTTTCTGATTCCGATGGTAAAAAGGAATCGGGTGTTTGTCACAAAAATGGATGGTACAGTGGTGAAATTCATTTTTTTACTACCTGTTATGTGGGCATGGCTTGGTGGGCATGGCAGGGGAAGGATACTGCAAAATCTCCATTCCCTCCCCACTCTGGGGCCAGCCAGAAGTGGTATTTTCCGGTTCTCCGAACTACTCAAAGTTTCTGCTACTGATTCTCCAGAAACTGTCATAACCTGCTAAATTTCACCCCCAGGGTGGTGGTATTTTTGGGGGGAGAGGGGTCTGCAAGTCCAGAAGAGGCTACAGTTCACATTGTCCCATTTAAAGAGGTAATCAATTATTTGGTTTCCAACTTCCGGCTTCCATTTTTGTTACAACCCACTTTTTTTATCCTTTGTCTTCACTATGTTCTCAGGAAACATTTCCAACTAGGCTAACTGGCAGTTTATTCCAATTTCCTGATTGAAGATTTTATTTATTTCTGTAATAGTTGAAATCCAAAGTTCCTAATCTTGAAGTCCAAATTTTGTTTCTACTTTCCTTTCTATACCAAGATCAGAACTGTGAAAAGTCCTCCAGACTGCATAATTCATTCTGATGGTTTCCCACTCTTGTCAACAGGGAGGAGAACCATCAGCCTAAACATCACCTAAAAGTACTATTACTAAAACTGTGAAAACCGTGGTAAATATTTCAGAAAAGATGTTCCCAGTTACTTTGTAGCTGCATAAGAGAAAGAAGCAAATACCAGGAAAATGAAAAATACATAGATTTTACATAGATAAAATTAAAAGGGAATAAAGCTTGTGATGACCAAAATTAGGGAATGTATACAAGACTAACAGTCAGAAACACAACAGCACCCAGTTAATTTTTCTTAATGTCCTCAACGGCTTGGATTTGAGATTGGTTAGCAAATCTTCAAGATTATAAATGTCATACGTTACAAGTGGTTCTTTCAAATTTATGACTTTTACATAAGAAAACCTCTGTTTCAAACTTATGCAAATGCTAACTAAGTGTAAATCTGTAGCAGTGAACTTTGCAATGTCATGGATATAGATGTTAAGAAAGGATGAAGTGCCCCTGCATACGAGACCAGATTGTAAGGAACAAATTTCAGAAACAAAGAAACATTTCTAGATTTGAGAATAGGTTGAGATCCAACAAGACTTGAATGCAATGGTAATAAGGTGCCCAATCTCCTTTTGATCTGAACTAACAATTTCACTATAGTCAAAGATAAGGTTTCCCCAGTAATAATGTATGGGTGTGAGTGTTGGACCAAAAGGAAGACTGAGCATCGGATAATTGATACTTTTAAATTGTGGTGCTGGAGAAGATTCTTGAGAATCCCTTGGACTGCAGAGAATTCCAATCAGTCAATCCTAAAGGAAATCAATCCTGACTGGTCTTTGGAAGAACAGATCCTGAAGTTGAAGCTCAAATACTTCGGCCACCAAATGAGAAGAGAAGATTCATTGGAAAAGACCAGATGTTGAGAAATATTGGTGGTTAAAAGGAGAAGATGACAGTAGGGGATGAGATGGTTAGATAGTGTTGTCAACAGTGGTCATGAATTTGGACAAACTCCATTTAGCCAAATCCCAGATTACAGATTAAGAGAGTTGGAAGGGAACTTGTAGGTCATCTAGTCCAACCCCCTGCTCAAGCAGGAGACCCTACACCATTTCTGACAAATGGCAGTCCAATATCTTCTTGAAAGCCTCCAATGATGAAGCTCACACAACTTCCAATGGCAACTTCTG
The DNA here is from genome assembly GCF_009769535.1 of Thamnophis elegans. Taxonomy (NCBI): domain Eukaryota; kingdom Metazoa; phylum Chordata; class Lepidosauria; order Squamata; family Natricidae; genus Thamnophis; species Thamnophis elegans. The sequence goes on along the minus strand of NC_045551.1, from coordinate 58,011,942 downwards.
TTCTATTGGTTGATTGTTCTCACTGTCAGAAAATGTCTCCTGATTTCTCGGTGGAATCTCTCCTTGTTCAGCTTCCATCCATTATTCCTTGTCTGGCCTTCAGGTGCTTTGGAAAATAGCATCCCCTCAAACATTGGGACACTGCTATCATGTCTCCCGTGGTCCTTCTCTACACTAAATTAGCCATGCCCAGTTTCTGTAACCGTTGGGATTCTACCAATTCGGATTGGTAGCTTCAATGATCAGGTGGGCCCGCCTTCCCACCCCTCCGCTATACCGACCTTTATCTTCTCAGCTGATTTGTGCAGCAGACTGGATTGCCGCTCCTCAGCTGTGTTACTCCCCAGAAATAATGCGGAAGGTAAGTATTCTTAAAACTGTGCACACGCCCGGAGCACGAGATCACAGAACTGGTTGTTAAACCGGCAGGATCCCACCACGGTGTTCTTCACACGTTTTAGTCTCCAATCTTTTAGATCATGACTATAATAATGAAATTGCTAAGTCATGTCATTTATTGAGGGCCAAACCCAATCGGTCTACTACTGGTTTCATTTCAGAGGAAAAAGGGTAACAGACCAGATTTAGAGAAGATTCAGAGATAAGGAAATATTTGTAATTCGAGAAATAGATGAGATCCAACAAGGCTTCAGTGCAATGCTAAGAATCAAAGTGAACCCCACCCCCTCCATCACTGAGGAGGAGACTGGAAACAGAAGCAAGCTTGGGAGAAGGGGGGACAGGATGGAGAAGAGCAGCTCTGGCACAGAGAAAGTGGGACGCTTCATATCACCAATTAGAATAATGCCTGTTGTAGATGGGGAAATCACATTGGGCTCCGCAATCCCTTCTCCATGGGGACCTGAGAGCCCCAGCTGTTCCTTTTGCTCTTTTCCAAGGCATCAGCCAATTCAGACACATCCTTTCCTCAAGTGATAATGGCAACACATCTACTTATCTTCAAAACGGTTGGCTTTCAGAGGGCACATGCAGAAGAAAAGGTCTCAGAGCAGCCTAAAGAGTCGGTCTCCCTCTTGAAGGCAACTCACGCCAGGTCTCCATCAGAAACATGGCAGAATGCATGTCCTATGCACGGATAATATGCAATCACAGTAGCCTTTAATTATTGAATTAATTCATTTCTGGAGGGCACCACTCACACGCACAATGAGAATCACTGAATTATTGTCCTGAAACACAGGGCACAGTTCACAACATTAGCTCTCGGCTAGGATTGAGTGCAAAAGCACAGTTGCTGGGAATCATTGTATAACCCTCCATTGGTTCCAGTGGAATGGGCATCTGTGCAGAAAGGACTTTGTACACCAAAGTAACCTTTCCCATATCCCCTGTTAGAAACTCTTCTGGGGGGGAAGAAGCCGGAAACCTCTCCTCTCTTTATATTCTACTAGCCGATAACCCGCCTTTGCCCAGGGAATTTATTTATAGTGGCGAAATGTCCAGACCAAACATAATCTCTAATGTTGGATTTTGCCCCTTACCAGAGGGAGCCCCCTTGTGGAGAACTGTGAAACCATTACCACAGCAACTCCACTGCACTACACAGTAGAAGCCATTGCACGGCAATACAGTAGAAGCCATTTTAAGGCACAACAGGCTGTATCTTAACAGAACACACACCCCAAGTGGGGTTAGGGGTATCTTACCCCCCACAATATTTTTCTCCAGAGGGTAAGTTATCTTTGTGTCAAGTTTGGTTGAAATTGCTTGAGGTGTTCCAGAGTTATGCTCTCTCTCTCTCTCTCTCTCTTTCACACACACACACACACACACATCCATATATATATATATATATATATATATATATATATATATATATATATATATATATATATATATATATATATATATAGAGAGAGAGAGAGAGAGAGAGAGAGAGAGAGAGAGAGAGAGAGAGAGAGAGAGAGAGAGAGAGAGAGAGAGAGAGAGATTGAGATTATTTCCCTGCTTTTCGACTATTTTGGAATAGCTGAGACATTTTGCATCTGTACACTGCCCACAATCACTCTACGAAGGAGATGGGTGGTCTTTAAATATGATCAGTGAAAATTAATAAACAAAAGTTACTCTTTAACTGCCTGTCTTCAGCCGCATATCAAGAAAACCCAGAAACATTTCTGGAAAGCATATGAACAAAAGAAAAAGAAAAACAAGCCAAAGAGATACTGCCAGAAGTCCCTCCTTGAGATGGGGGCTTTCCCTAGGAATTTAATGCATGGCAATAGACTTATGAGTCTTATGTAGTCTCTGCCTTCAGCTGCCTTCAGATTGTCTATTTCTGTAGAAAGCCTATTTTTACAAAGAGCCATAAGCCTCTAGTAATCGCTCCTTGCCAGAGAATGTCCATAATAAAAAACAGCCCTGGAGCTTCACACCATTGGGGAAATAGATCTGTGTAATTCCTACATCCCCATTAAAGGAGGGGGAAACCAAGTTTCTCTTCCACCAGAAATGCAAAACGTTACAGGAGAAGCAAAGTGGGAAATTGCAGTTTACCCCGAGTATTACACAGACTCTTAAAAGGCTGAATTAGCCTTAAGATCATTTCCCAACACTGGTGACTATTCTGGTTCAGCGTTAAAAGATGTGAAAATCTAAAAGGAAGGTAGATCAAGCTGATAAACACAAGATCAAGGAACTCCACCAAGATTCTTGATTCTTTTAAGGTGATCTTTGGTTAGCCATCTTATTTCACCTGGAATGTCATCACTAGATCATTTGTTACACTTTATTTAAAAAGTTTATTTATTTATTTATTTATTTATTTATTTATTTATTTATTTATTTATTTATTTATAAAAATTTTATCATTGTGCCAACAGTATGGCACCTGGGTATTATACATTCTAATACAAATAAAACTAATAGCATTAGTCATAGTTACTATATTCAACCAATTTATATATTTCTAATAGTAATACATATTTATATAAAGTTGCAATCCGTCACTATTTGATTGTTCCATATTTTCTCTTATTAGTTCTCTTATTTTATTATATAAAAGCGTATACACTCATATTCCACTTTTCTCTTATTTCTCTCTTATTCTAACTTTTAATCATATCATCCTTTGTTAAAAAAAAACATTTTCTTTCTATCCTAATTTCTAATCTTGTCACCTACCTACAAAAAATGAAGGGAGGGAGGGAGAGAGAGAGGAAAAGAGAAGCAAATCAAAACAACCCCAAAAAATAATCTATCCATCATCTCTTGCCCACTTCAATACTTTAATTGCTATGCTTTTTTTTCTTTTTGACTTGTCTCCCACATTCATCTTTAAGATCTTTATCTCTTTCTGCATCTGCTTCTTGGCTGTTTAATTTGAGTATTTTCCCCACCCCTACCCTCCTTGTTACACTTTCTTAATGAATGTGATAACTGAGACAAGATTTCAGGAAGGGGGAAACCCATCTTCATTTCCTACAAAAAACAACAACAAATAACCATGTGTATGACTGGTAAGTGGGCAAGAATTACTGATATTGCTTGTAATTATTACTGTTTGACCTTGAGATGGAGAATAAGAGGAATCTAGACATCTGGCCTATATATAGAATACAAAGGTATTTTTGGAGATTCCTTATCTCTCTGACCATCTCCCTTTCTCCAGTGTGTTCATTTCGGTTTACAGAAAATCACATGCAATTTCCATCATTTCACTTTTCATTTCCCCCCAAATAAAGACATCCTATACTCTTACAAAACCAATAGTATGCAAAATAAAAGGATACTTGTACTTTTTTTTCTTTTATAAATGAACGCATTTTCCAGCAATCATCGAACTGCAGACCAAGAGATTTAAATACAAACACATAGAAAGAGAATGGAATGAAGAGTAGGTGAAGGAAAGGAAAGAGAGGGGGAAAAATAAGTGGAGTAAGCAGAGACAAAAAAGAAAGCTGTGGAAACTGTATTTTCAAATATCCCGCGAATCTTAATATTCGCTAGGTAAGAATGGCATCGTAGAATTTTCAGTTGCCATATTTCTACCATGTCTTCAAATGGGATCCTTAAATCCCTTGATTTCTACAGCTTTTGGTGTTTATAGACCAGCAAACAGTACAGTAAACAGTAACAGAGTTGGAAGGGACCTTGGAGGTCATCCAGTCCAACCCTCTGCTCATGCAGGAGACCTGTACTAGGGATTCGAACTGCCAAACTGCCAAACTTTCTGATTGACAAGATCAGTGTCTTAGCCATGGAGCCACCTAGTTCGACCATATTCCCATTCTGCACCCACAGGTAGACCTCAATGTATGACTGTGATGTAGCCTGCCCATTATGACCGTATGTCATAACAGTTGTAAAATGAGTTGGTCGTGTGAACGACCTCATTTTATGACCTTTTTTATGCAGCAGTTGTCAGTTGAATGCTAGCGAATGCCCTGTTGTTAAGCAAATCCCTTGATTATTAAGCAAACTAATGGCTTATTATGGATTCAACATTGCCAAAACTGAAAGTGTGGGTTTTCAGCCCTTTCACCACATTGTAAGTGTGGTCATGTTTAGTGTGGGATGCTGCAACATTCATAAATGCGGTCATGTTGCCAGTCACCCAAAGTCAGCACTTAACCCAAAGTTCATCAGAACTTCAAATCCAGGTTCTAAGTCCCCATTTTGGATCATTTGTGACTTCAGTTGCTAAGGGATTGGTTGTAAATCAAGGACTACCTCTAATGAATTGACTCATTTTACCCCTTCTTTCCAGTTTTCTTTCTTTCTTTCTTTTTCTTTCTTTTCCAGTTTTCATTTACCTGGTTTTCTTGCTGGTAGTACCCGCAGCTTGCTTACTTGATCTTCATAACCATCTTGTCAATGTTTTACTCTGAGAAGTTCTCTTCAATGAACCTGTGTTGTCCTAAGCCAAACTCCATTAACGTCTCTAGGATCCTTAATGTGCACGATGGCTTTTTGCCCCCCTTGGGTTTGATCGTGCCCAATTCTTGGGAACTGCTTGGACAAGGCCCTCCAGTTTTCTTGGTAAGGATTTTCAGAAGTGGTCTGCATTGTCTCCTTCCTAAGGCTGAAATGGAGTCATTAGCCTGAGATCACCCCCTTGGTTTTAAGACCAGAGGGTGAGACTAAAACTGACATTTCCTGGTTTCTAAAGCTGATGCCTTAAGCACTGTACCAAATTGGCTCTCTATATTATGGCTAGCTCACTATTATGTTTTGAGTTCAAGATACCTACAACAGCACCCAAGGAAGTACTATGGAGACTAAGAAAGAGGATGTTGATAGGATATGTGCAAGAATGATTCCCTAGGCCAGTGATGGTGAACCTTTTCGGCCCCTGCATGCACATACATGTGTGCATGCCAGAGTGCCAGAAATCCAAAGACCACCTGGCCAGTGCACGTATGCTTGTTTTCAGGCCATTTTTCAGGCCAAAAATGGCCCCAAAAACAGCCTAAAATTGACTGGAAAAAGGCCTGGAAAACTGTTCTTTGACCATTTTTCTTTGGCTGTTTTCCAGCGCTCTGGCACCTGCGAAGACCAGTTGACATGCGTGCTGGCAACCAGAAGAGCAGCTGGCAACAGCGTGCATGCCCACAGAGAGGCCTTTGCATGCCACCTCTGGCAGGTGTGCCATAAGTTCACCATCACAGCCCTAGGTAAAAGAAACTGAAGGACTGTTTAAGTCCAGGACAAAGAGATAAGCTTTGGAAGTGACTTAGGGAGATGTCTTAGAGGGGGAGCCGAGATGGCGCAGTGGCTAGGGTGCAGTACTGCAGGCCACTTCAGCTGACTGTTATCTGCAGTTCAGCAGTTCAAATCTCACCGGCTCAAGGTTGACTCAGCCTTCCATCCTTCTGAGGTGGGTGAAATGAGGACCCAGACTGTGGGGGCGATATGCTGACTCTGTAAACCGCTTAGAGAGGGCTGAAAGTATATAAGTCTAACTGCTATTGCTATTGCTATGTCTAAGGTATAAGATGACTTATATGGGATATAAGAAGGAGAAGATCCAAAACAATCACAATTTCAAGGATCCTTTGTTACGGCCAGTCCCAATCAAAGGAATTTGAACCTTTCTCTGATTTTTTTGATCTGGTCTTCCTAGCGGGGTGGACAACTGCTGGTTGGTAGCTGAAGACAAAAAGTCTTCTTCAGCTGGTGGCAAAACCAGCAT